>NW_010235413.1:0-10917 GCF_000690775.1 Eurypyga helias
GGAAAGGGCCCATGGCAGCCAGTTCCAGCGCTGAGCAAGCACCGAGGGCTTTCTCGGAAATCCTGCCAGCTGCCCCCACCGCCACACCTCCCCCTCGCTCGCTGCGGAGCAGCAGCATTTCTCATCCCCATTTACACGCGGGCTATCGGCGCTCTCAGCCCTCTCCGGAGCTCTGGGCACTCCTGCCCTGCAAATGATCGGCCGGGGTAATGATAATGATCATATTCATGGGAAGCAAAACACCTGCAGGTCTGCAGTTGGGGTTGCAATCTCTGCAAGGCAACACTTCCCAACTCCGCTGCTGATCAAAAGCACTTTTTCGTGGGAATGCTGAGCGACATGATGGCAATGAAAGGCTATTTCCACGCCCAATTTCCATCCTCAAATCCCTAGCTGCTTCAGCTGAAGAGCTGTTTATGATAGTCATGGGATTTTTCTTCTGCTGGAAGTGGAAGGGGTATTTTGGTTCTCCTCGTTCAGCCAAGCTAGCAGATGAACTGGCTTTGCGCTAACCAAATCCCTGAGCAGCTACCATGCTCAGAAAGCGTCCAGCTCCCAAACAGGAGTGTTCCTACTATGCTGGAAAGAGACTGGTGTCAGTCTTGCAGGGGGTGCTGGCCAAGCACACGAGATAAAGGAAAGCCAGCAATACTCTCTGCATGGCTCTGGCATCCAGGTTTCCCCAGCCTGCAGCTTTAACTCGGAAGGATGGGCCAAGAGCCCTGGCCTGGGACGTTCTGGGTCAGTTTCCCCAGCTCTGTCACAGGCAGTTTGCGTGATGTTGGAAAAAGCCACTTCACATTGTCACATCTCACTTCTCTCATTCCCAAAAGAGAGGTGGCGACACAAAAGAAACAGACAAGCCCATAAAAGCTGTTAGCTGTTCAGCTCTGTGCATGCGCTGAGGATACAGGCTGAGGATACAGGGATATTCGTCTTGGCTGACATCTTCAGAGACCCTTAATACAATCACAAACAACAATTAACAGCATTTGAATAAGAAACAGCCCAGAATAGAGGGCAAGGGCTGGTAATTCAAGAACAGCTACTGTTTCTTTATGCACAGAATACAGGACAGGAGGACTGGAAGATATTTTAACCCTGCCTTATCCAAAGCAGACTCCGCTCCACCACCTTGCCACACATGCGGCAAACCCAGCCCCCCCCAGAAGCCGGAGCCCTAGGAAGGCCCGTGGGACACAACTTCCACCTTATGCAGGCAAACAGACTAAGCATTATTCCAAACACAATTCTCTTTGGATAGAGGTGTCAAGCTCATTTTAGCTAAACAGACAGGATGGATCAATTTAGGAACAGTCTACCTTCAATACACCGCAACATAAGCATCATTAACATGTAACATGTTACCACCCTTCAAACAACCGCCTAGTTCAGATGGAGATGCAACTACGCCGTGCAGATCAGACCATGCACGGTAACAGATGGACTCTGCATACAGGAATTCAGTGTCTGGATCAGAAGTCTTTGAAGTACTGAAGACTCTACTTCAAATTTATTTGCTTTTGCAATGACTGACCAACAAAGAAGGGGAAAAGAGAGACATTTGTTCTCTAACTGCCCTGAAAAATACTAAACGCAACCATTTCATTACCTGAAATCTCTCCTGATGTGGAGTTTCAGTATAATGCCATGTGCCATCCCTCTGTGTGGGCACGAATTAAGGTAGATAGGCCTGAAGAAAACACATCCAGGTAAAAATCCCTCCCACCAGCACAGGACTGTCTGCCCAGTTCCAGAACAAATCCTAGTACTGAGTTCTAACTCAGCTGCTCAATGCCACAAACCAGTTTCTGTGTCCATGTTCCTCAGCTTGCAAATATGACTTAGCTGTCTCACAGTCCCAGGGAAAGCAATGTGCTCTTTCTATATCTTCTGATTAAATCTGAGTAATGTTTTCAATCTTGGGTTTGGATGGCTGAGAAATAAACAGGAAAATATCCCTGGTTTTCTATACTCCTCCATAATTTTCTCTGGAAGATGTTCAATTACCGTGCTGCCTTTTTTTTTTTTTTCCCCTTAAAACTTACTTTCTTTAAAGATTATTTGCAAAGTTCACACCACTGCAGCCTGCTGAGTTAAGAAAGCAAAATCGTACACTTACAGGCCAGAAGAATACCCTTCAGTCAATCAATAGCTATATTTCTGACTGTTTTAAAACCGATTGTTTCAGATATCACTATTTCAAACAGCATTTTTTCCTGATCAATATCAGGCAGCTGTTCAGATAAGCAATCAGTGGAACTAATTGCTGTTAAAGCTATGCACCTATGATCAGTCAGGCTAGGTATGCAATTGCAAACAGGAAAGCTCACATATTCAACCCACACAAAGCACAACTACTTTCTGGAGCGGGCATATGTCAATTTAGCAAACCTTTTCTTTGGTGCTTCTTTGTCCTCACCACAAGAAAAAAAGAAATTCAAAAACATTTCCATTATTCCAGCTCTGTCAGTGTGTTGGCCCAAGCCGCCAGCATGCCTAACTTCAGGCATGGAAATGCCTGCCTTGATCTGAACAGCATGCACACTGCGCATCTTCAAGCACTTGTGTTGTTGGATGGGCCAACAGTTATGTGAAAACACACAGCTCCCAAGAATATACTAGTCGTTTGTGGGGGGGAAGTAGGGGAACCCTCCGAACTTGCTGGGTTTGTCAATACATGATGCAAGAAAACAGGCCAAAATCTACACTGCTGTAAATGAACAGATTTAATGAATCCATATGCCAGCTTGCACCCTGGTTTTACAGTTAATGAAGGCTCTCAAAGATCCATTTTAAGTAAAGGAAATGCCTGTGCTGTAAACAAAGCAGTCTGCTTCTCCCTTCAACAGAAGTATTACCAAATGCTTCAGAAGTGACCCCAGTCTAGTGCTATGCAGAGGCATGAATATGCTCCTTCATGCACAGAATCACCTGCAGATGCTGCAGCACACTGTGCTGTGTTCTCATGGCACATGAGGAAAGTGAGAAGCTCGGAGCAGCGTTTGATTGTTTCTGTTAGAGACAGTAAGGCACTGTGGGCAAGGAGGCGAGATTATGGTTTTAATACAATCCCAGTAAACCTGAGTTAACGAGACGTGGTGAGGCAATTTCAGGGAAGCGTCCTGTCTGCGCTGAACTGACAGCGAGGTCCTAAATACCAATGGTATGAACAGTTGCAAATGCATTTTGGCTGGGACCTCACTGCACGTGGAAGCATACTTTGTTTACTAAAACTGACAGAGTTAATATTAGCACCAGAGCTAATCCCTACTCCTTTCTACAGAAAGTTTTCAAAGGACAGCTCCCATGAGGACCTCACCTGAGTTTCCAAACGGGAGCTTTCACTCTTCTGCTGACCATTTACAAAGTGCAGCAATTTCTTTTCTCCTCGTCCACCTCAAAACTAGAAACATCAGTGTCCAGTACAAAGTAGACAAAGATAAGATTTTATGAGTATTTCTTGCAGGAAAACTCCTGTTCTTCTGACTAGCTTTTCTGCAGGCATTATTCAGACATGCAGGTGTTTCAGAGACGATCCTCACTCCCCCAGCTAAGCTTACTTTCCCATTATCCAGCAAGCTTTTTGCCTCACAGCTTAAAGGGATAACTGTACACCAAGTAGCAAATCCACAGGCATCAATTCACTCCCCTGCTCATGTCCTGTGCCTCCACTGCATCTTCAATTCTGCTCATCTCGGCACTGGGCAGCCAGGTGGCAGGCAGAGGTTCTCACAGGACACAGTAACACGAAAAAGTAAGTAACGTTTGAGTTTGATCAACTCCTGAGGCAAGGCTGGATGAAACCCTTCATTTCCATCCTACATCTCATCTTCTTTTCAATGACATCCCTCCAATTAAGCAGTTGTCCCCAGTCCTCGCACCAGGCACAAGCCATTTGAACACTGCTTCGGTCTGAGCCTGAAGGTCAGACTGAGTCTGACCATCTCATTTCTATCCAAGTCACTTAGCGAGTGGCCTGCCAAGGCTAACTGTATGCCACGTGCTGGGCATGCAGGCGAAGCGCAGCGACCGGCGCTGCAACCAGCGAGGACGCTACAGCCAGGGCTACAGAAGAGGAACAACTTTAATTCTCTAGCAGGGTCAGTATTAATACGATGACTGTTCATATGAAGTAGCTCATTTTCCACCCTGAATAAAGCAGAGACAGGAGCCCCAAAGCTTGGTGGAGCTCTTATCCGAGTCAGTTATAGAATCATAGAACGGTTTGGGCTGGAAGGGCCCTTAAAGATCATCTAGTTCCACCCCCCCTGCCATGGGCAGGGACACCTTCCACTAGCCCAGGTTGCTCAAAGCCACATCCAGCCTGGCCTTGAACACTTCCAGGGATGGGGCATCCACAACATCTCTGGGAAACCTGTTCCAGTGCCTCCCCACCCTCTCTGTGAAGAATTTCTTCCTGATATCTAATCTAAACCTCCCTGATTTCAATTTATACCCATTACCCCTTGTCCTATCACTACAGGCTCTTGTAAAAAGCCCTCTCCCAGTACCCTTGTAGGCCCCCTTCAGATACTGGAAAGCTGCAATGAGGTCTCCTCGGAGCCTCCTCTTCTCCAGGCTGAACAAGCCCAATTCTTGCAGCCTTTCATCATAGGAGAGGTGCTCCAGCCCTCTGATCATCTTTGTGGCCTCCTCTGGACTCGCTCCAAGTGGTCAATATCCTTCTGATGCTGAGGGCTCCACAGCTGGACGCAGCACTCCAGGTGGGGTCTCACCAGAGTAGAGTACAGGGGCAGAATCACCTGTTACGACCCAGGTGAGCAGGTTCAGTGAAACCAGGTACTCCCCACAAGCTCAGCAACTGTAGCTGAAATGCTCGCTCAAACCCCCATCACGTTCACCTTACAGCAGTTGTGAAATTCCAAACTTCTTAATACATTTTGTAACTCTCCTGCATCCCACTATACAGAGTTTCTCTTTATAGTGGAATTTTCTACCTATCCCATAGGAAAATCCAGGCAGTTGGGTTAATACTACAGTGATTTCTGTACCTGAAATAAAACCCATATTTATGTACTGTGGGTTTCTTTCTCTTAGTATTTGCTCCTTTCATGACACCAAACAAGTTGTCTGCATCCACAATTTGGTCCATTTTCTGTGATCCTCTCAGCCTTGGCACAATTCACAGTACACAGTATAAGTGCTTGACTCCGTACAGAAGCGACTGCATTGGTATGCTACTGTGGTTTGCAAAGCTGCAACTACATCAACCATTAAAACTGAGAAGGGAAATGGAGAACAAGCTTTGCGTTAAGTGATACCAATTACGGAGTAAGTACCTGATGCTAAGAAAAGTGACTGTTATATTTATGTAGCCATATAACTAACAGATTGAGCAAGCTCTCGCCCTTTGCTTATCTGTTGGGCTCTTAGGATTTCAGGGAATGAGAGTCTACCTCCTGGGTGATCTGTAAGCCAGGGAATGCAGATTTCAAAGTTAGACTGCTGATAGGCCTCTCCGACTAAGAGCAGAGCATTGTTATGTTAAGGGTAGTGCTCTAACTACTGTGCCTGCACGGAACCACTGCCTTTTCAGGGAACTGCAAAAGGATGAGATTGAAAGGCACCTCTGGAGATCATCTAGTCCAGTGCCCTGCTCAAAGCAGGCTCCTCAGGACTGTGGCCGGTCAGGTTTTGAATCCCTCTGAGGATGGTGACTCGCAACCTCTTCAAGGACCTGACCACCCCACAGTAAAACACTTATCTTACATTTAAATCGAGTTTACTGAATTTCAGTTTGTGTCCGTTGCCTCCTGCCCTTTCACTGAGAACAACTGAGAAGCGTCTGGCTCAATCTTCTTTACTCACCACATCAGGGTGTTTAAACACATTGATAAGACCTTCCTTGAGCCTTCTTTCTCACAAGCTGAACTGTCTAAGCTCTCTCAGCCTCTTCTTACATGAGAGATGCTCCAAGCCCTTGATATCTTTGTGTCCCTTTGCTGGACTTCGTCCTGGAAAGTCCGTATCTGTCTTACACTGGGAAGCCCAGCACTGGACCCATCACTCCAGCTGTGGAGTGCTGAGCAGAGGGGAAGGATCACCTCCCTCAGCCTGCTGGCAGCACTCCTCCTAATGTGGCCCACGATGCTGGTGGCCTTTGCCACTGGGGTACACTGCTGGCTCCTGCTCAACCTGGTGTCCACCAAGACAGCAGAGTCCTTTTCTTCAGAGCTGCCTTCCGGCCAGTCAGTCCCTGAAGTGTACATGTAGGTGGAGTTATTCCTTCTCAGGGGCAGGACTTAGCATTTCCCTTTGCTTAACACCACAAAGTCCCTGTTGTCTCACTGTTCCAGCCCATCAAGGTCCCTGCAAATAGCAGCACAACCCTCTGGTATATCAACCAGTCCTCCCAGTTTGGCATAATTTGCAAGCTTGCTGAGGGTGCACCCTGTCCTATCAGCCACATCATCAATGAAAACATTAATCAGTACTGAACCCAGTACCAATCCCTGGGATGACAATTTGCTAGGGACCGGCCTCCAGCTGATCACACCCTGAGCTTGGCAGGTCAGCCACTTTACAGTCCATTTCACCGCCCATTTTTTAACCCCATTCTTCATCACTTCATCTACCAAGATGTTATGGAAGACAATGTCAAGAGCTTTACTGAGGTCAGGATAAGCAACATCCACAGCTCTCCCCTTGTCCACTAAGCTAGTAATCTCATCATTGCAGGCTATCGAGGTGATCAGGCATGATTTCCCCTTTGTAAATCCATGCTGACTTCTCCCAAATATGTTTCTGTTAATTAGTATGTTTGGAAATGGCTCCCATTATCATCACTCTACCAGCTTCCCAGGGATTGAGGCGAGGCTGACTGACCTGTATTGCCCTAGACCCTCTTGCTTGCCTTTCTTGAAGATAGGAGTGACATTTGATTTCTTCCAGCCCTCAGGAACCTCCCCCAATTGCAGTGACCTTTCAAAGACTGAGTGGCCTCACAATGACATGGGCCATCTTCCTCAGCACTCATGAGTGCATCCCATAAGGTTCCAGGGATTTGCATCTGTCCAGTTCATTTACATGTCTTCTACCTTCATCCTCCTCTTCTAAGGATACATCTTCCTTGCTCCAGAAGCATTTTTCAGCACATTAGGGACTACTCTGCTTGTTAGGAATTAACTTCTCCACAAGAGACGGAATTTAGTTACGATCCTACCCAATAAATGACTGTACTCATCCAGCGCACACTGGGGCTGGTTAACCATTCATCTGCTTACGTTCTGCTTTTTTAAAAAGTTTCCATTAGGACAGTTACATAAGCTCAGCTTAGTTTAAGTCTCAGTTTCTGTAAAACAGAGTTATTATCCCCTTTTTTTAGCTTTACCATGCAATTTAAAAGAAAAGGCACTAAGCTGCTCAGCCAGTGGTACTAGTGATGCTGAGCATCACAGCAAACTGCTAGCTGCAACATCTGAACCGTACACCAGAGCAAGACTGGGCTGCTACAGAGCAGCAGTCTGTTGTGGAGACACACTTCATAGTTGTGTTAAGTGCTCATTTGCTCACCACACACACTAAGGTCTATTCCTTCTGATTACAGGCTTGCTCTTTGAACAGACTACTCAAAGGCAAGAGAGAGGCAGTGCCCCAGAAGCAGGCTGCAGGGTACAGGAAGCCTCTCTGCCACCTCTTATCTCCCTCCTTGGCCTGTCACAAGAACCCTCCCTATTCACCCGTTCCTTAAATCCTTTGCCAAGCTAACTCTAAACATCCCTTTCCATAGGAACCAAGCACCTAAGCTCTGCCATCAGGCTGGAGAAGCTAGCTGAGCTGCTTGTGTTGTCAGTGACAATGGCACTTACCAGTGCAACAGAACTACAGCCCCTGCACACACTGAGCTGTTTGTAACCCTAAGCCTGTTTTACTTTGTGCAGTAAATGACAACAAAAGGCTTCCAGAGACAAGTAATGCATTTTGGCAATATGTTAATATTTTGGTAATATTTTATAGCACAGTTCTAAAGGCTTCCAGACTATTCAGAGTTCTCAGATTTTAACTACTGGTGGTCTGCTATCAATCCTCCAGGGTTTTAACCCATCCTTCTTTCCGAATGATACTGCGGGGGCTGGATTACTCCCTCACAGCAGGGTTTGAAGCATTACAGAAGCAACTGATGTTGTAAAGACTCGTCAGACATAGCTAAAGGGTCAGGACCTTAAAATATCACTCTGCTTGACCTGTATCAGCTCAGTGCCACTTTCCCAAGCCCTTCTCCATTCCAAGAGCGTGACAAGCAACGTGAGACCAACAGCACCCACTCCCTCCCCTCAGCCCTGCTACAAGCCAAATCTTGTTTATTCTGTAGTCCTTCATGACCACTGGGTATAGACTTTGATATGGCGGCTTTGATTCCTTTTCTCTGAAGATTATTTGAAACAGAAAGATGGTTCAAAGAAGGAGAGAAACAGCAGCTTACATGCTCTGTTGGTTGCATGCCCAGGGTTGGAATATTCCTGTGCACAGGCCAGCAAGTGTTTGTGTTATTGTCAGCAAGCTTTCTGCAAATTGCTGTGCAACTAGACAAAGTTGCAAAGGATGTGAAACACAAGAAACAGCTTGGCATTGAGGTTTGAAGTTATGATTATGCTAGTTCTTTGTAAGGTTGAGCAAGCTTTCGAAACAGAGCAGTAGTCCTGCTCTGCAAGCCCCTACCTCAAATATGGCACAGGCTGAGAGTATCCAAGCACCACTAGGTAAGAACTTCTGAACATCAGTGTGGTACCCACGCATCGCCCCCGCTACCAGGACATTCGGATTGATCTACACCTATTCTTGGAGGGCTCTGCTGGATGCTGGCAGCAGACAAGGCACACAAACACGGTGCTCCAGTTCAAGTGTGCCACTGAGCAGAGATAAAGGGGCCTCCAGAGCTGCCAGAGGCAGGCAGGGGCACACGCATGCAGTACGTGTACTGTCACAGCTGGGGTACCCTGCTTGGACCAGTCCTTATGAGGGGACACTATTTCATTGTTGCTTTGGCTCCAATGGGCACAGCTTTTCCTCCCTGCAGGACAAACCTGAGTTGTGTCAGAGTGGGCGCTGGCTGGTGTTGGGATTTCAGCTTGCACAACAACATGTATCAAAGCCATGACCAGTCATCCTGAGGCCATCAGTCAGAGCCCTGAACCACGTGTAGTTTTAAGATGAGACATAAAGAGATGGAAAAATCCCCGAAGGATAGTAAAACCAAAATCAAAACAGAATAAAAACAGAAGAGCAAGAACAAAAGGAAACCAGAAAATAGGACAGAAATCACCAGTGCTCTCAGAAACAAAAGCATCAGGGACAAAAGCAACCACTCCGTTGTTGGTCTGTCTCCATGAGCAGCCACGGAAGTGAGTCAGCCTTGCAGCTCCTCCTTTCACACAGATGTGAAAAACTTTCTTGGCTCTTCTGTGATCCCACCCAGCTTCTCCATGCTGGAAACAATCTAACAATCTCCCTCTGCCTTTTTTTTTTTTCCTGGCTTTCCACACTCGCAACTCATTAAAAATAAGAAAATACTAGGCTTGACTGTGGTGGGTGAAGGGAACAGCTGGAGCGCACGTGAAATGGCAGGTCACTTCTGATCCAGAATGCTTGCACTGCAGGAGAGCAACATAATGGAAGCTACTAATACAGTACGTTAATGAAGACAAGCCCCATCCAACATCCGACTGCATGAATATCCATACACGCTTTGGCAGTTCACACTTATAATCCCACCTACAGCTAACACTGTGCACATACTTTGGTTACAGATTGAAGAAACCCAAACATCATTTGAAATTAAAGGAGGAAAATAATTACTTTGCATAACAAAGTCATTCTACGTTGAATGGAAATCAAGTCTACTGGGCCCTGAATGACAGAAAAACTGCTAAGCCACCTAACACTACAGCAGGTACTTAAAAGTAAAGTTCCTGCTGTCCTGCAGTCACCTGATGCCTGAACTGCTAGGGATCTCAAAGAAGCTGGAAGACTCCAGCGCTAGAAACCAAGGCACTGATGCTAGTTGTGAAAGTGCTCTTTAGCAAAAGAATACAGCCAAGAGATTCTCGTAAGACAAAATAGCTTCTCCTCTTAAGAAGAGCTGTCAGAACATGACTGTATTACAGAATAAGGCAACTGAGGCACTTTTAAATTTATTCCGTAAATCTGGAGGCCCACTTGCAACTATTCTATTTCGACACTCAGTTATAAACAAGCTCAATGTGGACAGCACAAGAGCAATGAGACAGACATTTCAAAAACTCAGGGTGGCAGACCAAAATGAGCTTCCATGCAAGTTCAAACAGTAAAGATACAGCAGTGATAAGTGCCCTTTCCCCCCAGATTCACTCTGAAGTGCTAGCCCATTCATCATCCTGATGGGATATTAGAAACACTGTTTGCCCTGTAATAACTCCATCTAACATGATGTGTTAAAACATTAAAATACAGCTTACAATAGAAGACAGTCTTTCGTGGTTTCCTAGTGTAAGAAGCTCACTTCTTTGTTCCTGAGGCTAACGGCCTTGGGCTTTGTTAGCCTCAAGACTTCAGTGCTGGTGATAGGGAGTTCAAATCCGGCATGAGTTAGCTGCAAAAAAGTTTCTATTAGGGCTACAGTAGAAAATAGCTTTGCACTATAAAAGTGCAAAAAGAGTGTACTGTTCAGTGGGAAAGTCCTGATTCAGTATTTGACTACACCATTGCCTTTCATGAGCACAGACACGACCATATGTTTTCTTGAAATACTGGCCCAGAAAACTATGCTTCCTGGTGTCTCACTCAAAACACAGATTGGTTGATGCTAACATCCCTGCTGGGACCCAGTGGTTGCCTCCGCAGGAATGATGAGAGAGCAAAGCTATTTGGCCTACTTCCCTTGGAAGGGATTTTGCAGGAACCTATTAACAGCAGGAA
>NW_010235413.1:10948-13389 GCF_000690775.1 Eurypyga helias
TATAAGTACATACACACATACATATATATGACTCATTTTAGCAGGAGCTATAGGATGAACTAGATTATCCATTTTTTATGGTTTGGATGAGAAGCAAGATGAAGATTTACACCCCCTGTTCCATTTGGCACATGAAGCTGAAATCAGCACCCAGGACTGCATGCAGACAAATACTCAGTGGAAATTCAGGCATGTCCAAAACAGTCCTGTGCAGTTAGTCCAAGCTCAGACACCACAAGCTGTGCTATGAAATAACTGAAGTAGAAAATCATTCACAGGCTTGGTTATGCAAAAACACACAGCAAGCATTCTCCTCGCTTGCAGCAGTTCTCACTGCAAGGCTGAGGTCAGCCATGCCACCTGCATTCCCTGAAAGAAGGGGAAGTTTGAGTTGGCCCAACCTGGGTTTGGCAAGCTACAGACCCGTGCAGCTCAGGAGCTTTTCAACTGTCCACACTACGCTATTCACAACACAAGTAGAAACCCACATATATTCACTCCTGGGGAAGGGAAGTTAATAGCAAAACTCCTACGGTCATAGTTATACTTTTAAAGGATTTCAGAAGAGATCTCAATGTCCATTATTCGCATGGATTAGCAGCTGTGCTGCTGTTACACATCTCCTAGCAACAAAATATGCTCTCAAACTGGTTTTAATAATTCCAGTGTCAACAATAGCCCAAGGAAGGGTCAGTTCCTGGTTCCTAGTCATAGTTTGCAATACACTGGCTTTGAGCCCCTCTGTCTTCTTCCAGCCCCACACCTGTGCCATCACATACCTAACACTAAGCCTGAACTGCTCCCAGACTGTCTGGTGGAAATTTGCTTTCTACTTGCTGCCAGGAATCGTGGGGAAGAGGACAAGCAGCTCATGTCACAACAGAAGGTTTTGCATCTACATAGATTAAATCAATACAAGCAATTTCTTGCTTGCTAATTCAATTCCTGCAAGCTCTTTATTAATCACATTTCCAGAACACTTGCTGTTGCAATGAAACATTTTGTTGTGAACCCTTTCCAACTGAAAAGGATTCTGTAAAATAAATCAACTAACATTTCAAAACACCTTATCCAGTTCTGAGTGTTAGGCCCTGACACAGCACAGACAGCAAGTAAGCCAAAGTTGTTAGGCAATTCCTTAAGTAAACTCCTAAGTGTGATGCTGAACCAAGGCTCCCCCTCTCTAATCACCCTCTCAAACACAAAGGTCACATTCTCAGCATCTATTTCAATGACACACCATGTCTTTTACAAGAGATCATGCATTCTGAGCGCATACAGACACTGATTATTCCCCTGCCCCTTTCTCCTCCTTGAGCTGTGAGGTAAGGAGTTTGGGAAGGCTTTACAGCCAGGGAAGAAGCATTTGAGGGAAGGGAAGAAAGTGAAGAAAAACACCCCACCACCAAAGAGAGCTGCAAATAGGTCTGAATTTGTTCATAAGGACTGAATTCCTAAAGGCTAAATCAGTACTCTGGAAATGATCTTTGGTTAAGGTCTGCCTTTCCTCCTTTGCTTTTTCTGTGTTTTAGACAGAATTAAAAGTAAAAATACTAAGTTAACACCAGGAGACTGCTACTTTGTGCATTTCCAGCACAAGTGGAATACGAAAGACATACAGAAAGATGCCCGATTTCACAGAGCAGCTTGAATAGCGCTCCAAGGATTCACACGAGGGCCTCTGTGCTCTGTCCACACCGCTGGTCAAGACCAATTCAGAGGAACAGCCTATTTAGCCTTTGAAAACCATTTATTTATGCTTCTGAGGCTTTAACGAATGGCTGCTGAATACAGTGCAATTCCCACATCATACTCCAATGCTGCTAGAGGCACTGGTAATTACAGTCACCCATTTGCACTTGCTATTGCAGCCTGTACTGTCTGGGACACAGAAGCGCATAAACCTGTTGTACGTGCCATGGCGATAAGCTTAATTTCAGTGACACGATGCAACCGTCTGTGCTATGTCGCAGAATACCAATTTATTTGAATGTACCAGTGCATAGTTGAAAACCTGAGACTCTTCCCACTTCACCTGCTGTATATACCTAACTGCACCACGTTACGCATTTGTATTTAGTTTGAGTGCAAAGTGAATTGACCAGTAGAAAGTTGTAGCTAACTGGAGTCCTAAACATGTGTCTTCAGCAGAAATTTTTCTTAAGTTCAATCAAAGGTAAATAAGTGTTAAGAACAAGATTAACAAAATATTACCTTAATTAATGTATTAGGTTCAGTCAAGTTCACAGCTCATTAGCAATCTGATACCTACCACTATGCCATTTCCTGACTTAAAATTCTCAGCTTGCTCAGATTTCATTAAAATATATATACATTTGGAACAATCCCAGGATTTGCAATGCTACCTCTCCCTCATCTTGACTGAGACATTTCCAATCAGTCACAGGCCCTATTCCAGTCACCCTTTCCTATGTCGGTTA
>NW_010235413.1:13399-30308 GCF_000690775.1 Eurypyga helias
GAAGTCTCTCTGACCATCTCAAAGTCCACCTGGAAGGTGTAACCACACTACTATACCCAGACACTGAAAGCAGGGTCTAGCTCACCAATTTTTTTTTGCCAGCTCACAAAAATAAGCTTTACTGCTTTTCATGGAACTCTGCAGAGACTAATTATTTGCTAAGGTTAGCAGAGTGTGAATGGGTTGAGGATCAGGTGTGGTCAGTCTCTCTGACCATCTCAAAGTCCACCTGGAAGGTGTAACCACACTACTATACCCAGACACTGAAAGCAGGGTCTAGCTCACCAATTTTTTTTTGCCAGCTCACAAAAATAAGCTTTACTGCTTTTCATGGAACTCTGCAGAGACTAATTATTTGCTAAGGTTAGCAGAGTGTGAATGGGTTGAGGATCAGGTGTGGTCAGTCCTACTCTGCTACTGTTTCAAATAACCGTCTCAAAAGACAATTTTCCATCTTCTAGTCTGGCTCTGCACTGTTATTTTGCATACAAAGGAGTTAGGGAGAGGCCGCTTTGACAGGTAACATATACTAAAAAACCAAACAAACCCAAACTCCTTTTTACCTTGCTCCTTGACGTAAAAGCAGGACTTGTAAACAACAGTTTGCACATTAATTTACCTTCCTCATAAATACAGAGCAACATAATCATTGACTGCCACTTGATGCCACACAGGGCTAGATCATCATCCTCCTACAAAGCACTAGCCTCCAAGAGGATACTTACCACACAGGGCACTTCCCTCACATCTTCTCTGGGCAAACATTCTGCAAGTCCTCATTGAAGAAAGGCATTTTCCACATGAAAGAGGCGCTAATCTGGGTGTTAAAACAATGGGAAACCCTAAAAGAGGAAAAAAAAAAATTTAAGAACCCATATAGCAACCAAGGGAGTCAATTTGAAGGAGTTAGTATTAAAATATATTCTTTCCTCACTAATATTTCTAGTTGAAACATATAAAAAGCCACAAGAAGGATAAGACAAGGAGCACAAGCTGAACAACAGACTTCAGTAAGCACAAGTGAAGGTGGTTTTTTTTACCTTAGAGAAATTCCTGTTAGCAGCGCAACGAACAGAATAGGAACAAACACAACCTTCCCGGCTTAGAGATGTGTGTGAGCCAGCTTGACCCTGCTGCCACTTCTGTGCCTGGGTAGAATTTACTGGTGTTAGTATGCAAACACTACCACCTCGGCATTAAAGCTGCCGGGGTGGGGTGGGGGTAGGGGCAAGGGAGCAGCCAGGCACTTAAAACCAACACAGTAGCAGGGCCCAAGGGCTTGCACCCAGCCTTGCTGGTTTGTTCCAGTCTGACTGGCCAGTCTAGGGGCTGGTGTTCACAGCAGCCCACCTAGCCTGATCATCCTCCACTCAAAATAATTTCCATCTCAAAATACTCAGAGCAATTACCAAAATCAGCACTTTCCACAGCTTCCATCTGGAACAAAATAATAGCACCAGAAGACAATATGCAATATGATATTGAAAATTCCTCTGAACAGGAACATTCAATCAATGAAAGTGAAGAATGCAAAAAGGAACTGATATCATAAATACAGAGATTTGTTTAACTTTCTTTAGCATAACTTCTTATATGCTGCAAGGGTTTCCCCCCACCCTATCCAGACGGTGGGATAGAGCACACAGCAACCAAGCAAAGCTGACATCCCCTGGCCTTCCCGAGGTGGAAATACAGCCCCTGCAGAACCCACTGCCAGCTGAAGGCGATGAGAAACCTCAAGCCTAATCATGGGCTCCCATCTGATGGAGCCTCCTGCTTAGTTCCTTATCCCCCTTCGCCCAAGCTGTGGAGCCTGGCAACAGGAAGGGGAGGGAACAGAGGGCTGGAGCACCTCTCCTATGATGAAAGGCTGCAAGAATTGGGCTTGTTCAGCCTGGAGAAGAGAAGACTCCAGGGAGACCTCATTGCAGCTTTCCAGTATCTGAAGGGGGCCTACAAGGGGACTGGGAGAGGACTTTTTACAAGAGCCTGTAGTGATAGGACAAGGGGGAATGGGTATAAATTGAAATCAGGGAGGGTTAGATTAGATATCAGGAAGAAATTCTTCCCAGAGAGGGTGGTGAGGCACTGGAACAGGTTACCCAGAGAAGCTGTGGATGCCCCATCTCTGGATGTCAAGGCCAGGCTGGATGTGGCTGTGAGCAACCTGGTCTAGTGGAAGGTGTCCCTGCCCATGGCAGGGGGGTTGGAACTAGATGGTCTTTAAGGTCCCTTCCAACCCAAACCATTCTGTGATTCTATGATCTGTTCCTTTGCCCCAGCGCTGAGGTGCCTGTGACCTCAGGTTCGGGATGGCAGGATTCAGTCGTCTGCACAGGGGATGCTGTTACTCACCTGCTTGCTACATCCTGAGCACCCCACCCTACTCGCCCCTTTCCCCGTGCTCTGCTCCCTGTCCTGCTGATGACAAAGGGACTCCCAGCTGCCGGGGGGAGGACGTAGGAGCATAACTTGGGGGTTCAGCTGAATGTTGCCTGCAGTGGTGCGAAGGCCTGGGCACAGCAGGGAGCTGGAGGGGACGCTGTGACTAGTGCCTGCCCTGCCCACGCAGGGTTAAAGGTTTGCAGCAAGGGACAAGGTTAAACCAGGCCAAAGAGTGAGGGAGAAACGCCTCCTTGCAGTGTCAGTCAGAAGCTGTGCATCTGGCAGAGTGATGGGTGGCAGCAGACACAGGCGAGGCCAGGGGACAGCGCAGCACGAGCTGCCATGGCCAAGGAGTGCCATCCCCGAAGAGGAAGGCTGGGACCGGTGTACCACAGCCATCACCTGTACAGCCGAGCTGCCGGCAGGCCATGGCATCCTCGTGCTGCCCCAAAACACTGGCTACTGCTGGGCATTGAAGGTGGCACCTCTATGTTGCCTTACGGGCTATGGGGATAATGGGGGCTGCCTGCTCACGGTCTCCCACCCTGGGACCGAGGCAGCGAGTCCAAGTGGGTAGCAGGGGCAGGGGCGGTTGTGGTGCCCCGCTGAGCACCTGGGAGATGCTGCTGGGAAATGTATGGGTGAGGATGGGCTGATAGGTGGAGAAAGCCTCAGTTTACAGATGGGCATCAGAAATAACCATGCCTCAGGTAAGGATTGAAGAGAAGGAGAAAAATGGATCTGTGATTAGGTCTGATTGGTTTGAAAGTTTCCCTCTGCACATGCTCTTCAAAATAAAGCATTTCTGAATAGGCCTTATGTTTACTGGGGGTGAGGGAGGGAAGGGAGGAGGGAAACCAAGTGGAAGAAAAAACTGCATCAGCTGACAATGACTGAGAGGGAGAGAACTGCACAGTAACGTGCCATCCATCTACCGGGCAAGATTCATTATTCATGGCTCAGTCATTTGGTTCTAAATTTTAAATGTCATCTAAAGTGCTTTTTGAATTCATCAGTTTAAAAGATATTTACTAAGAAGCAAAGCATTGTGTTATTGCTCAGGGGCACTGAGGGCTGCGGGATGGCAGGCAGTGTCGTCGGGTGGCAGAGCAAGGAGCCAGCTAAACTGGAAATCGCTTATTTGCTATTCAGAGGCAGCCCTGCAGGTACAGTGCTTGTTGGCCCTTGGAGCTTCCCGTGGCTACACCCCAACAAGGTGCTCATCCCCTCTCAGAAGTATCTCACAGGTTTCAGTGAGGCACGAGCAAAGAAGGAACACACCTCATTTGCTGCTTCACACCAGCCTTTGTATCAGTGGGTGCCAGGAGCACCCCTGCACTGACTTACGCACCAGGAAACCCCCAGCTCGTACCCTACCACGCAGGGGTATGCATCTGATGATCGCATTTTTACACGACCCTGAGGCACTGTCTTAAGCAATAGTAAAACCTCAGCCACAGTATTTGATTAGCAATTAGAAATCAGGCCTGAAAGACGCAATACTGTTTAAAACCACCACAAATGGCAAGGCTTGAGTCCCAGGTTTCCAGGGACCTCAGCCGCCCCCCCTCCTCGCTCACAAGCCTGGCACAGTGCCATTAGCATAATCACTCCCATACTAATGTCTTCTACTCACACAGTCATTTCTTTACTATCAAAACCACGCATATCCTCAAGATATTTAAGCTACACATTGTGTGATGGTAATAGCTTTGTAATGGTGTTCATCTATCATCCACTTTACATATCCTTGCTCTGCCCACTAAACCATCTCCAACGGCTCCACTTCTCATCAGACACAAACATTTCTGAGACGTTTCAGAGAGGCACATTTGGAAAAAAAAGAGTGCAGGGGAAGAACCAAAATGGAAACTTCCTAGGCAGATCTTAGAGCCTGTGGATGGGTCTGGGCCATGGACTGAGGAGAAATTTGAGCTGCCTCAGACCTGAGAACAGAGGCATAGCTCAGACGATGCAAGAGTAATTCTGTGGGAATTACTTTATTCTTTTCTTGTGTCCACGTAGACAGTCAAGCACAAAAAGTAGCAAGGAGCTTTAAAGAGATCTGGGCACAGTGAACATGTTGGAGAACCGGAAGTAGTACCACAGCAATTCTTTCTCCATTTTGTCTGGCTTACCTGTCTCTACTGTTCCTATTCCCAGCCCACTGGTGTAAAGAGAGACTCCCACAGACTTCAGATGATTCATAAACCCCAAAGTTTTCTGTGGTCAGAACTTAATTTCCTCCACTACCTACAGATACAAAATTTCAGTTCTATTTTGGCTCTAGGTCTGCATAAAAAACGTTTCCAACTTTATTTAAATCACTTCACTCATGGAATAATAGAATTACAGGGATTATGCAGAGCAATAATCCTCAGCACTCCATAGGATCAAAGCAGTGTTCAAATATTCAGCAACATTCAGAGAAGATAGCTCAAGTATTATTATCCTCATTTTCCAGAGCAGCGATGGGAAGACATGACTTGAGAACACAGGGCTTCTTCCCAGGAGGATTTATGTTGGGAACAACGTGCTCCAGGCCAGCCTGGGGACTCCCTCCTCCCCAGTGCCCTGCACCGAATGCTATGGCTACAGCCCAGTCTCATGCCTGCTCCAACGCTCCCTCCCTACCTCCACCGCACTACTCCCTCAAGCTCTTCCCTGCCACCTGCAGCATTTACCAGCACTACTGCATTTTAAAACAAGGAACAAAATATTAAATATCTGTGTCACAAAGACTGTGGATCATCTCTGAACTGGTCCCTCTGGGATGAACTTCACCCAGTACTTAGAAGGCCAGCTGAGGTTGGGGTCCCTGTGGTTGGCACAGCAGATGTAATTACAAAGGCTAAAGTGCCCCACAGTTGCTAATGCAAACAGGCAAAGGGTAGAAGATGTTATCCTCCACGCTGCAACGCGAGGTCACCGAATGACCAGCAACGTGCCTAAGGTGTGGAAGGGCTGGGAATTCAGCTTTCACCCTGTCACCAGCCCCAGTGTTTTACCTGTACGACCAAACCATTTGTCACCAGCAGAATGACTGGACATTTAGGCATACTAAAGGGCTTCCTTTTTAGCTCATTATGTGTGCCTGAGGCACTGCCAGGTCACCTCCTTTAGAAGTCAGGTACATACACGGCTGCTCAGGAGCCGCAGGTAAGGCAGGTGAAGTAAACAAGTGACGACTACAAGGAGGGAGAAAATAGAAGCTGGTCATAGTGCTGTACTGTGTTTACTTTAATAATACCCTTGCGCAAACAAGTTCCAGAAAGTAGAAAGCAGGGACTCCAATCTTCCGGACAGAACTGCACAAGATCATGTGCATTAAGGAAGATAAAGAAATATAGCTGAAAGCCAAATACAGGTTACAGTGGCTGGAGATCATCTTCAGGAGGTGAAATATTCCTTAAATGATGAAGACAATAATTCACAACAATGAGACTCTCTAGTGAATTATGGGATTCCTCTTCCAGTAAGTTAGCAGAAATACGATCCTAAAATTTAAACCTACTCATCCATCACTGATTCTGCTTAAATAGATTTATGGCTATATACATATTTTAGCATTTTTTATATTTTTATAAGCCTGACATTTTCGTTCACCTGTAGGTGATACTGGGACTTGAAATGCACCAAAAGCTACAGAAGAGGGTAATTATACTCTGGCCCAAATTGCCCTCCTCCCCTCCCATGTATTACAGGCATGGAGAATATTTTTAAGCTCAAGGACCGATGGAGCTGACAAAAATATAAAACAAGGTACAATGGAAGCTTGAAGTTATTATGGCCCTTTGGGGATGGGAGAAAAGACACTGGTAGACTAACACTGGAGTCCCATAAAAACTCTCTGACCAAATCCAAGCAACAGTCATTATGAGAAGTTGATAGGATGGGCTCTGATTGAGCAAGGTACCTAAGATCAAGTACCTAACTTCAAAAGCAGTATCATAAGCTTCAGTGGTGAATATTCATGTGCATAAAATTACAGATCTTACTAGAGCACATTACAGCCTAATGCACTTTTCTCTATGCTGGATAAATCTCTAGCCTTTTAACGTTTTTCTCTGATACAAATACACACAAAATATTCACTCTTCTGTCCTAAATGGAGAGCACCCTTTCTGTTATTTCTAGTATTTTCTCTGATCTGCTTCTTTAGCCTACCCAGTGATTATATGTAATATCTTTTTTGCAAGTTTGATAACCTGGTTCCCAGTGCACAGTCTCCTGTGTTTGCACAAGCACCTGCACAGGAACTAACCCAGTGTGAGCCCGTGGCCAAAGGCTGTATTTCACAGGTGAGGAAAATATCTCGGTGCAATGGTGTTTCTGTGAAGTGAGGATGGGGAACTGGCTGGGGTTGAGAGACCCTGTTAATGAGGAAAAGGCTGCCACATGACTTCACGCTCCATTAGACACATGAGCGATATTCCCTTTTAAGGCTATGGCTTTGGATTTCATTACATCCAGTCTAGCTGCAGGCTCTTGTTGAAAAAAGTGGTCCTGGTCTCCCTTCTCTCCTGTTCAGCCACATGATGCTTTGGCAACCTCCCCTGTCTCAGGCTGTGCAACTGTGCAGCGCACGGATCCAGCTCGCTGAGCTCAGAGAAAAGTAACTCACCAAAATAAAAATTATTCCGGATCGGCAAGTTGATCCAACTGCGTGTGGCCACACAACTACTGCATGTGGCAGATGGAGAGCATGGATGGGAGGCTCAGACCTCTCTTCCAGCCCTCGCCTGCTGCAGCCTTCTTCATTTACATTTGGTTCAACACAACAAATGCCAAATGCCCCAACAGCAGGGAGACCTTTGTCCAGAAGTCACTAACACACAAAAGCCAAATCTACAGGTCAGCTGTAGAGCTCTGAGCACATTTCCTAATTTTTGTAGTGCTTAAGTTCATAACCTTCACCATTCATGTACATATGCATATATTTGTAAAGTTCTCTGGATTTCCTTTCCAGTGAGGTAGTTTACGTGTGGACACAAACGTATACTCAGACAGCAGGACAAACACCTCTGTGGAATTTGCTCATAAGCAGTTTTTCACACACATGCATGCACACACACACACAAAGCTGACAAAAAATTAGTAAGTCTTCCAGTATAGGCCAGATAGTATCTCCCCACCACCTCTATGCATACCCGTTCTCACTCAAAGAGCTATCCCAAAAGTGTGCAAATATATATGCAACTGCCCAGTATCAACGGACAAATCAGAATGGTATATCCATCACTGCTTTCCGCTGAAAACCTTTATTGCTAGACACATTGGCAGCTAGAGCTCACAATCAGCAAGAAGATGTGCTTGGTTGTATCCGTATTGATATTTATGGAGTTTGAGGCACATGCTAAACCAGACCAAACGTATGATTTTATTCCTTATTGAATAGTTACTGGTAACATAAGTTGGCAGGAGAATACACTGCCAACAAAACACCCGCTCTCTTAATGTTAAATCAATGATTCATTTACTCTCTTCATGATTAATAGCAAAGTATTTGGAACTCTAATGACTTTTGTGGATGCAGTATCGTTTAATCAAAAGGAAAAAAGATCCGATCTGCATGGAGATACTGTTTTTTCTCCTCTGTCAGTAAAACAAGGAACTATTTGCTTCGACTACTCCAGGTGCTTGGTAAAGCTGTCACAATCAATATGGAAGCCTGGACAGCTTAGCATAGGAAATTCAAAGTTGTTTTTCTTTTGGAAAGCTGGGTCTGTCACTTTGCTGCTGTACAAGTAACGCATCACCAAAACAATGGATTGATTAACACTGATGTGCTGGCCAGAGCTGGCCTCCATCTGGAGTCTTCCAGATTCAAAGGGAGGCCCAGATGCTCAGCTCTTGTAATCCTTTAAAAAAAAGACCCCAACCCAGCAGGTGTCCCCCGTAGTCTGCAGGCGGACATCGACATTAGGCACTTCTCTAGCTTAGTAAAATCTACAGCTGCTATTGCCGTCCCTGTGGATCCTCCTTTCCAAGGGCTGGAATACCACCGAGCCCAAGCAAAGGACCATCATGGCCAGACGAGGACTTCCAGAGCCAGGGGCCTCTTCCAGATGCAGAGAAATTTCGGAAGAAAACGCCAGGCCACTGTATGCACTTTAACTACACACGGAGCACACTGATCCCAAGCACTGCTCACCATGTCGGTGTCCATACAGCACTGGTTGGCTTTGTTTCAACGTGTGAGCCATGAGAGGTCACCAAGTTCTCCAGAAGCCCTGTGTCACCAAGCACCCAGATAGCCCACACCACCATCCCCGCTCCTGCCAAGATCCACTTGGGATACACGGGATCCTCGCTGCTCTCGCTGAACAGGTGAGAACTGCAAAGGCAAGGCAGAGCAGCGTGCCCGTGCCCCAGGCTGCCCGCCGTGCCCGCGGCGGATGGCCAGCGCCAGGCCATGGCAGCTGGGGGCTGTCAGCAGGCAGCCCCCTCCCTCCTGCTCTGCCCATGCCGCACGCAGAGCTGGCAGCTTCACACAGGCTTCTGGCCTCACAGCAGGGCAAAGCCCTGGCCAGGCATCACGGAGAAGAGGGGAAAGCAGGAAGCTTAAGGGATGCTTAAAGGACATTCAAACAGGCTTTTCGTGCCACACTTTAACCCTTAACATGTAAATGACTGAAAAGCTAATCCATTAATGTGTTCTTCTGCCCTTCTGCAGTCTGACTGCACTACCATGGATTCAGAGTGGGTTTGCTGACAGAGGGCCTTAGAAAGTAGAGCACACATGAAAAAACACCATGATGCTGTTTCTCAGGATCTGTTCCAGGTGAGCTGGTGGTCACAGCTGGGTGCCAGGGGACAGGCCTCTTGTGGTGCTCACCAGTGGTGCACGGGGCCAGTGACTAACTCGCTTTTCCGCAGGAGCCGGAGAGGTACTTGGAGACTGGGTCCCTTGTCCTGTTCGGGCAGCAGCAAGGTTTCCACCCCTCCACAGAGATGCCTATGTGGCAGCAGGCAGCATGCGACCAAGAAGGTCTTTGCTGATGCGATGTAACAGGAAAAAAAATTGCTGGAAAACAAAACTAATACAGAACAAGAAAGGCTGCTGGCTTCAGCAGCAAGGGATCCGACTGGCTCAGCCCAGCGCAGATGGAGAGTAGAGTGAGTGGGGGAGACACAAAGCACCTGGTAATCTCGGCAAAGCTTGAGACTGGGACAAGAGCTGCAGCCTTGGGTAACGCTCCCTTCACATTCAGTACTTAGCTTCTCCTCTCCTTGGCTTCCTTCCTTCTGGGATTTCCTGTGTTTCCAAAATTTAAAGCCCTGTTGTGCCTCTGCTCAGGGAGCCAAGCAGAGAGAAGGTGCCAGGCCCAGCCAGAGCACAGGGAGGAATCTGAAAGCATTTCAAGGGGGTACAGGGAGAAGATGAGTGGTCTCAGCTGGCCGGAGCAGGTCATTCCACCCCTTTCCTCAGCCCTAACAATGAGTTAGCCCCAAGTCAGAAGCTGAGATCAGATCCATCTCGCATGCAGAGCATCCCACGTCAGGTCTTCACTGTGCATGCCACTCGGGTACTTCCACTTCAGGCAGGGATGGGGCCAGCTCCAGGATGGACCCTGTCCTGCCTGCTGCAGCAAGCACACTGAGACGTCAGACATCGTGCCCAGGTTACGTGGGCGTAGGAGACCAAATTCATTCTCAGCCTTAGAGCCTCCTGAAGCTGCTGGGGATCCCTGGGATGCAAGTCAGAGTGGTTGCCTGCTGTGTTCAGAACGGGTATTGTCCCAGCACATACTGCAGATCCCTTCACAGAGAGCTTGCAAAGTGCAATGTTCTGTTTTGAAATAGGTCTGCCCCGCGTTTGCCTACCACCAGCTCACGCTGGCAGGTGAGAGGAGGAACAAGTGAGGACTTCATCTTCTGCTGGAGCCCTGAGCTGGGAGAGAGGAGTGCGAGGACGCCAGCTTGGCACTGCACTGGGTGGCAACGTGGTGCCACTTGCAAATATGCAACTGAAAAAATACCAGACATCTGCGCCCTCAGTGTGTGAACCAAAATGGAAAAGAACCAGCTATTTTTCTTCCCACCGAGATTTATAAAAAGCCCGTGTGCGATCTAAACTGTCATACAAAACAACAGTCTCTATTGATTATCTTTAACCTAATTTAGCCAACACTAATTTACTGGACCTCTATAATTGTGCACAGAACTTGGTAGCAGCAGTAGGACATAATTAGCATCAGGTTCACGGGGCTAATGTTACGTCAATCTCATATTTGAATCATGCTTTCAACATAGCTGAATGTTTACTGATTGTCAGAATATCAGCATTTACCTTTTTTGGGAGCTTATTTCAACTTCAGACATGCCCCACACAGTTTAAAGCACCACAGGTTCTCCCTGCCCACCTCACAGCTCTTCCCCAGACCAGTCTGCCCATCAGCTTCGGTCAGCTGTCCCCCTAAGGGAAGATTCACCTCCAAGCAGCCTTGCCCTAGCTCACCTCAACCCTTCTTTACACGTGTGCAAGAAGGGAAGAGTGTTTTCTTGTGCCAGGAGGCTCAAGACACTGAGGTTCTGTTTTGAGAGGGTAAAGAATCTATATGACTCCTCGTAGCAGACTCACTGCAAAGGTCTCGGTGACTTTGGAGTGTGGCACTGATGCCTCACGTGACTGTGCTGGATGCGTGACACCGCAAGGCAAGGAAGTCAAACGTGGCTCAAGCCATTTAGGGCTTAATGAAGCAAGACTTAAATTCCATCTGGCAACCAACAGCAGGAAAGCAGAGACCAGTGAGCCTAAGTGTAAAAGCACCACTTAATAAATGGACAGATACACTGTGCATTAACTGAAGTTTACAGATGGGGGTCCCAAGTCAGACTCCTTATTAGGAGTCGCATAATTGTCTAATGACTCTAAAAGCATCAAATGCACAGATAACAGTCCTGCCCCTGAACATTTCTGTACATTTGTCATTAGTGACAGATGAAAGAACTACCTTAGCTGTACCCACTGTTTTCACAACTATTTTAGAGCCTAATACGTCTCTACATTGTAAAGTGGAAAAATAAGCACTGTGTGCTTGCTCTTACCACGAAGACGGATGTAATCTCTGCCACTTCTCCCAGCAGGCTCTCCCAGTTACCCTTTCCCCTCCCCATCAGGTCCACTTCAAAGAGAATCTTCTTTCTCCATCAGCCCAAGTGAGCAGCCAGCTTTTTCAATTACAGCTGAGCTCAAAAAACTGAACTGTGAGGTAGTTTAAGCCCCTTAACTCAACTTCTTAAACTGTGAACTTAGCAAAATGAGGAGACTGCGAGGAAAAAGAGAAGGAAAAGAAATCTGTATTTCAACTATTCTTTCAACCCTGTGTGCTGCACATTTGTTCATTCCAGTGTTTTAAATGTCTGTCTGATGCTGTCAGGTGCACTGGGAAGTATCATTTACAAGTTGTATGCCATGTCCTAAGGAAAACCAGTAACTGCTGCTCAGAGTAAGTACAGGGAAGTGCCATCATCCTTTATTTGGGCAGTGTGACCACTTCTCAGTGTGTGGCCCACAACAGGGGAGCTCAGCCTCTGTTTTGTTCATATAACTCTGCACCACAGGGGTGTTTCCCTAGGACTCTTAGAAATAGGATCAGTTGGGGGTTTTAGAACAAAACCAGCTTTCTAATTGAATCCCTCTGAAAAATATGAAGAAATGCACCTTGCACTGTGCCTGAAAATCGGTGTGGAGGTCCTGAGCAAGGGGTTTGCTGCTTTTGGCCATCACTGCCTGATGGAGGCTTTACTTGGGATCTCTAATAGCATTAGAGCTCAAAGACATCACTAGAAGACAAACTAGCACTGACAGAACATCCAGAAGGGCAGACTCAGGAAAGAAGCCCTTTCTCCCATATACTGTTTCTTTATTCATTTTCATTAGAGACTACTTTTTAGGATATTATCTTATTTTTCCCAAGACAGCCAAACCCTAATTTTTCACCCAACTCTTTATATCATTCATAGTAGGAGACTACTGTGGAATGATCTACAATCTTCTAAAGTCAGTAAATTTCTTGCCAAGAACTGTAATGACTGCAGGGTGAGGCCTTTGGTGGGCTTGCGAAGGGGGGGGATTCATACTCTGTGCTTCCACAAATAGCCTGCTAATGCACAGTTAATTGCTTGCTACATTTAGTGAATTTAAGATTCTGGTTTGGAGGAAAAGTACTTATGCAAAAAGCATTAGACTTCAGAAATCTTATGTTAACAATGCATCCATCCACATACCCATCCATCTCGTCACTTCTGGGCTACCTTAGCACAGTCCAGTGGGAGCTGTGTGTTTCCTTTTCATCAAGTTATGACCATGGAAGACCATTACAGAAAAAGTGTGAACCACAGCACTTAACATCAAAAAATGCATGTACACAAAAATGCTGCGTGAAATCTTGTCAGCCCCTCTGCAATCTTGTATCAGAGGGAAAATAAGAAATGCTCTAACGATGAGAGCCTGTCCATTTCTCTTTTCTGGAAAGAAGAATTTCACTTATTTTAAAATACTTTTTTATTTTAACTTGATATTAAAGGACAGATTATGATATAATTTCCATCCTCTGCAATGCTGTGAAGAAACATTTCACTGGATATGGAAACCAGACTATGAATGCAAAAGTATTCAATGAAAATGTGAAAATTCCTTTGTTATGGCAATCTCATCTGATACTCCCGTGTTCTGGTTGGTGGAATCAATATTTACATTTGACTGCAAGAGTGATATGAAGAAATTTTATAGAGAACAAATAAATTAAGTAATATTTATGTTAGTATTTATTTAAGTCCTGAAGATGACTTACTCAGAATGTATTCACATAAATTTTTGGAGAAGGTGTAGCAAAGATTAATTGAAATATTAAATCAATTTTATGACTAAAGGGGAGAATGCAGTTCATCCCTATTTGTCACTGTGTTCAATAAAGCACTACAGCTTAAGACTTTGATTTACAAATAGTAGAGGAAAGAACCTGAACACTAGAATACTGCTGGGTGTCTCTAAATTAAAGGATCCGTGTAAAAAAAGAAGTAATTCTTATCTACTGCTATTAGACTGGCAGTACATGATATATGCAAAAGATGTAAATAGTGAAAAGGACATACATAATGAGATTTTCAGGAGCTCTCAGATGTGGCCTGATTCTGTCCCCACTGTACTTCTCATGCAAGGAGAGTTAAGTCATGCTCACTGCATTTCTAAAACTCACACTTTATTTTAGAACTGCATCTCTCATGTTTTTATCCCGTTGATGCGATGCCCTGTGAAATAACCTGCCAGGTTAGAAACTACTACTACAGGTGCATGTCCTCCGTTAAGTTAAATTCTCACACATTCACTGAGGTAGGGAATAAACTGCAGGGTATGAAGACAACACTCTCACTGAGCTCAATCTTCACAGAGATGGCACGATGCTTTCCAAAAAAGGTGGGGGCACACTCCTGGTTTATCCCACTGTGATCTCACCCATGCTGATGTTGCCTCACCATCAGGTACCAGCGCAATCCTACAAAGCAGTGTGTGGGCATAAGGCTTTTGCGTTTCTCCACGAGGTTGTCTGAAACCATTTGCAAAACATCTATTAACCTTTATGGACTTTGGGGTCAACTCCTACAGCTCCAGTTAACACGCCCCTGACTTTTCCCTTATCTTCCCCCATTTTGCTAAGCGATAAAAAGCTGCGTATTTAGCAACTAAACTTTAGCCTCGTTGCAATCCAGTTTTCCTGGCACGTAACAGTGATGGGTGTGATATGTATCTCATCACAGAAATGATGTATTCAGCACCAATGGCAAAAGTACATAAATCAAGGTCAGGCCAAAGCTATCTGATATGACAAATAACTGTTAACTGTTATTAATCTGAAGGATCTTTAACAAAGCACAGCTGATGTCCAGTGTGTCACTGACTGCCCCCACATTCATCAGTAAAGCTGTTGAAAATATATTGAACATACTGAAACACAAACACTCAGAGAAAACAGGGATGAAATTTGTGATAAAACAACAAAATTACCCAAGTCAAGCATAAGCATGAATGCCTTGGCAGAGAACATTGCACCAGGATCTGGGTATTTTGCAGGTTTTCAGTTAAAGTAAGAGTGCCCTGACACAGAAATCTTAATTATCAAACGCATGCATACTTCCTTGCTCTTGCCACATTTTCCTAATAAATGTTTCTAATTCTGGCCCTCATATGTAATATTTCTTTTAGGGTACTGAGCAGAAAAACGAGTGGTGTTTTTGAACCTCCTCTACTTAGTTTTAAAACTTGCTCCTTGGTCTACACTGACCTTTGCACCATGGGGCAGTCTGTGGTTGGAGTGTACCAATACAGCTCTGTTGATTCCAGACAGAGCAGTGCCCATTTATCACAGGCGTGAGTCTGGTCCTTTATTTTATCCCTGAGCTAGACTGCAAGTGGCTGAGCGAGCTTCCCTGATAGCACCAAGAAAGTCGGGGGAAAAAAGTCTTTGATGATAGAAGATTGCTTAACAGCACTGAAAACCACTAGACCTAGAAATACAGTTGAAACAGATTATTCCTGTCTCTGTACTTTGTCTCACAAGTCATGGTGTTATCTAAGTGCACGTGTGAATTAAACTAGTAGAGCTATGCACTCTCAGGAGAAGGTGATATTAAAGAATGAGCAACTACTGTGACAGTGGGCTCAGAGCTTACAATCATATTCATTAGCCAACCTCTGCAGGCGAGTATTACAGCTCTGAAACACCGTGAAATGTCAGGAGCTAGCTAGATGGCCATGCACCGGTGATTTCTGCTGAAATAGGGGCTGGAGGGAGGGCTCCCCACGTGAGCAGGCAGTATGTGGATTTGGGCTTCCTTGGCAGGCCAGAAATAGGAGCTTTGGCCACATGTTGGTGACAAGTTCGGTTTGCTAGTCACTATCAGAAAGGACAGGTTTCCAGGGTTCTTCGTTGCTGATTTCAATATATGGATAGGTCGAAGAGCTGATAATATAGAAGAATATGTTTAGTTCAGTAGAAAAGATTAAATCTTCAGCCAGGCATCAAACAACATTAGAACTAACAGCATTATAACAAACATCTCTCTCCCTCAGTCATCCACAGTTTGGCCAGCATCGGCCTTGACAGCTGGAGCAGGCTAAACAATTCTGTGCACCGGAGAAACGTCTCCTGTTTGACCCCTGGTGACTCTCTGCCTGTCCGCAACCTGTCATCAGAACTTACTCAGCCAACAGGTTTCCACTCTGCTGCTCTCTCATATCCCAGAATATTGCAACATTTCCAGTAGCCCCCAAGGACACCCTCCAAGTGATTACAAAGTTTGTGTAAAACACAGTGTGAACAAAGCTACTGTAAACTCTAATTTGCACAGCTCATCCGCAATAGTCATGGCGAAAATGCAGCTGTAACACATATTACTTCTATAAGCTATTTCTACAAATAAAAGGCAATATGCTTCAATTTCTGAATGAGCTCTTTGTACATGTCACTGATTTAAACTGTTATTAACACCCATGGTATGTACTTATTTCAATAAGATTATCTCTTGTTTGAGCCACTAATTAAATAGTAGTGAATTATTTTTTGGTCAAGCAATGGTTGTTGCACCGCCTTGAAGTTCTCAGGGAAAGACAGTAGCTTTTATTGCAGGGGATTACTCAGAAAATCCGAACTCAACAATGGGCCTACTGTTGAAAGCTTAAAGCTTTGATATGGGAAACGATTAACTTATGGAATAAAAGCATTTTCTAGTTTTCTTATGATAATAAAAGGTGGTCAGTGTAAGAGGGCTCAGGCGACCCTAAAACTCTTGACTACATTTGGAAACAGAACTCCAACAGTTATTGTTTTATAGGGAACCTCTTAGGCAGAGATGGGGACAAGTAGGAACAGGCCCTTCGACTAAGAAACTCTGAAAGTACACAAGAGGAAAAAGGAAAAAGAAGACCCCAAGTCTCTCCAATAAATACAAACAGTTGGCACCTCTCCTCTCTGCACTGCACAAGAAAGCTCCAGTGTCTGAGTCCAGTGAAGGGTCACGGTGAAGTGCCCCCGGTGAGCTCAGACCCAGCCCAGGCTCCTCCGCAGCAGAAAGCATCTCCAGATGCTCCAAGGCTGCAGCACAGCAAGGCAGGAGCAGGGCTTCACTGCTCAGGCAAGCCCACCCACAGCACCCTCCAAACAGCGGCTGTAGCTACGTGGGGAACTGCCAGCTGGACCAAGATGCGCATGGGCTGGTCGAGAGAAATGAGATGCTCTCAGGAGCCAGGGAAATGATGATCAGGGACTTTTCTGGATTGCAATGCTGATGCTTAAACATTACAGAAACCCTGCCTCAGATAGCTTCCTTGCTCCTGTGCTTTGGATTCAGTGTATTAACCCCTTGTGAGGATCTAATGTAGATCCAAGATACTTTGTATTCTTTATATTCTTGCTGATTAATTCTCTCTAGAGATTAAATCAAGAGTGAAGTCCACTTGCAAGTGAGGATGTATGCACATGCTTCAGTGTTACACCAGCAACAGCCCCATTTTAGCATTCCT
>NW_010235413.1:30339-87821 GCF_000690775.1 Eurypyga helias
ACACGTCGTCCACGCCAGCCCCACAGCCCCTCCAGCAACAGGCTGCAGCACAGGCCCCCCAGCACTCCTCGTCCGGGTGAGGTGCTGAATGAAGCCTGAATAACCTGAACTGCTGCTGTACTTACGATGCAGATGAGAAATCTAATTGTCTGTGCCTTGCCTTGGCTTCTAAAAAAACCACTGTCCTATCCAGGAAGAGCCAAGCTTGTATTTTACAGAGTCAAGATGATGAGGAGATGGAAAGGAGAAGCCAGCCTGCAGCACTGGTGCTTCCTTCCTCAATCTGAGACGTGACAGCTCAAAGGTGAACAAATGGCATTAAATGACCTTTCCGTGACATGTCCTTTTAGGTGCCCTATTCTCTGAAGCAGCTTCCTCCAGTATAAGCCTCTATCCCATCGCTCCCGTGCAGTAATCCCGGCAGCCTGTGCTACTCACCACCTCTGCCAGCCAGCGGCACTGCTACTGGAAATTGCTGGGAAAACACCGTATTTTAATTTCAGAAAACTCCAGGACAAGTTTGTAAGTAGAAAAGACCTGTGAGATAATCTGAGCCATTTTCTGCTAGGGGATTTAGGATTTTTAGCGTGGTCATTGAGTTTTGGCCCTAGTATCACCCTGTATTGACACTGTGTAATAGCTTTAACTGCCTTTGTGGAACTCTTCACAGCACAGAAAGTAAAATTAAAGCTCTTCCTCTTGAATGTCAGTGCACCCAACTTTACGATTTTTGATCACAATACTAGATACTCACAGGGTCTAAATCAGGCCGTCTCTAAACCAAAGCGAGTTCCCATTCATGCCAGCTGAGAATTCAGTTCAAGATGGCATACGTGTCAGAACCCTGTGAGAATAGGACTCGTATCTAAACATGTAGAAGTTTTTTGGTCTTCAGGTGTTTACTAAAATCACTATTAAATGTTAACAATATTTCAATTAAAAATGGAGTTGAAGATTTTATGGAGCAGCTCCATCATAGCTAGAAAGAAAGATGAAAGATTCTGCACTGTCTTCAGCTTAAAGCAGCTCCAACTACATTTGAAAATAATAGCTCAAGAGGTACTGCACGGAGAGTATGAGAAATGCTCCACGGTAAGGTGATCTATCAGAGGGAAACCTTGAAGCCTGAAAAGGAGGGAAAACAATAAATCCCCAGAATAAATATTGAAAGGAGAGAAAGGAGAGATTTCATTTTATTACATCATTTGATGTCATAAGCATGCACAGGGAAAAAGATTTATTTATTTATGTTTCCCAGAGGGGCTGGTTCTGTAAACAGGTGGAAGAGGGGCTGGAAAATCCAAATTCCGAACAGGAAAGGTCAAGGCTCAACAGAGCTGTATTTTCAGATGCAGTGATACTGTGGCCATAGCTGACACTAGGTTCGATTCCTTATTAGATTTTCAGTGGTTTATGGATGGGTTATGTAAATTCCCAACCGGCTGGAAATATGCATGTCTAATCCCAGGTTTTCCTCCTGGCATGGTGGCAAGGCTGTAACTACACCGGAGACCACGGCAGTTTTGTTTGAAACCCCTGTGTTCAGTCACTTACAGGTTTCTCAAGTAAGTAACTTCCCCTTGCTTGCTCTCAGACCACAATCCTGACATTTAAATTAAAAGAAAATATACCTGCTAATATAACTGTTCTATAATATTATATAACTGTTTCCATACCAATTGGGATGCTAAAACGGATCTATCCACGTTCTTTTAACAGTCATGTGCTAGATTTTAAATTCAGAAGTCCACTTCAGCAAAATGTGGTTCTGAAATTCAGACGTAGGCTAATAGGGTAACCCCACAGAAATGGCACGTACAAGGACTCTTCAATTAGAAGACCAGGCTCCTCCTCAGGGTATGGCAGCTTTCACTACTGAACTTCTTGTAGCAGCACCTGGCGATGCAAATAGCACATGCCCTGGCACAAAGGAACTAGAGCACAACTGACACAGTGGACGCTTCCCCTTTCTCCCAGTTTTGCTTTGGTTTTTTTTTCCTACTTTTAAGTCTGGTTACCCTCATCTTCTCTATTTAAATGATAAAATACTTTCAGGGAACTCTCAATCATGTAAAATGCTAAGCACACGCTGCCATGTTCTCTGCTCGTGTGTATCCTCGACCGTAACAAATGGTAAGAGTAGGCATTCACACTGCTCTTCTATCACTGGAGGCTTAATTTATAGACACTGAATCATCCCATTGGTTTCAAGGGAAGCATGCGTAGCAGGTAAAGTTCAACATAAACTTTGGATGTTGCAGGATCAAAACATAAGTATATGGATCCATTAATTCTGTCTGTTTTGCTGTGGGCATATTCCCATATTTGAGTTTCACAAATCAAACCAAAGAGATAATGTTTATTAGCAGCTATTTTCTCAGATCCTCTGGAGTGCTACTGTAAAAAGCTATTATTAATGAAATAGATAATAAATAACACGTACCATCATGTAAGAATATATTGATGAGCCAATACCTAAAACTTCTATTAATACTTTGTTAAATTTTTAGCCATCATGGTGTGTCTCATCAGAGGATATGTTAGGTCTCTTGGTGTGTTATTAATGAGGCTCATCAGGCAGAATATGCTGGAGATCTAAAAACCCTCTACTCACAGAGCTGCCTGTTACATTTTTGTTATTATTTTTGCACAGAATGTGTTACAATCTCTCATTTTAATTAGAAAGCTAATAAAGTAAGCCGTTTGCCTTGGGTTAGCCCAAGGGCAAAACAACGGCGTGAAAAAGGCTCACAGGCCATCCATCACCTTCTGCTGTGCTGCCTAGCCAAGAGCACAGCCATCCCGTGCCACGGCAACAGCAAGCCCTGAGAACTCTGTGGTCACCCCGCCACCCCCCGCAAGGGTGCCCGACCCTGGGCGTACCTCCTGGCCTCGGACTGCACCATGTTACTCGCGTATACACACGTTCTCTGCTCTGGTCCAACAGGGGTTTGGGCTGCTTGGCTGTAAATCTCTTTTGGACAATGCATAAACAGGCTGTATGAAAACAATGTGTCTTGCTTTAGCCTGCATGTATAAACGCAAGAGCCATGGCAGCCAATTAAATGGGCTGTAAACGACTTGGGAAGAATGAAAGAACAGGGCAGCTGTCCTCTGCAAAACCAAAGTACTTGAGAGAGGAGGTCTTAGATGGCCCCCAGCTCCCTGTTCTCTGCCTCTTCTCAGGTGTGTTCTCAGTCTTATGCTTCACTGCCTGAGCTTCAGCACCCATAGACTTGGAGGGCTATCACCCACTTCATTTGGTCCCATAGAAAGTGTGCAAGGGCTGGATCCAAAGCCTCCTCTAGTCAACAGAAGGCCCTGATTGTGGCTTTGAGCAACTGCTGGATATCTCTACTAAAAACTGAATAAAAAGAAAAGGAAATGCCTTTTGCTGTTGTTATACCAGTCACACAGAAGCGGATCATCTTTCACAGTGCTGTCAGGTAAAGTCAAACTGCTTCTCTGGGAGATTAGGGATTGATTAAAGTCCTTGCACCCAAGGATATATATCTGTATTAATCCTGGAGTTATTTGTAAAACACTCAAGATCTCTGCTCTGATTTGTGGAATATATTCTGAGTGTCACCACTTCAAATGAGTTGAGATTTTAAAAATTATCTTAATGTTTTTAAAGCAAATGCACAAGGTGCTTCTTTGCCCTCAAACCAAGCATTGTTATTTTTAGCACAGCACTCTTGTTGCTTTGGAATTGCACTTAATGTGTGTTGCTGACTGTAGAGAATGTAGCTGAGAAACTAGAAAGTGGGAGTTAATACACCTTTGGACAAATCTAGAAAGCACAGTCTCTGCTTCAAACCAAGAGCCAAGGCCGGGTTAGCACTGCCAGCTCCTGCTATACCAGCCAAGAAAGTCAAGGGAAGCCAGTGAAGAGGCAGCACGAAAGCCACTTTTCTAACTTGTCCCACTACAACAAATCAGTTGATCCTGTTCAGAGAAGATTTTCAAAAGCAACTTTGGGTTGCATGAGAAGTGCCAAAATTTAACTTGCCATGGTTGGAGTCTGGTATCCAGAAGATGCTCCCCATGTCATTCCCCAGATCCCTCTGGGATCTTGCAAACATGTCCTGGATTCCTCAGCAACAACTGTGCTGTGCATCGCACAGGGCAGTGAAGGCGATAGGAGGAATACAGCTGGGCATCTCTGCGAATGGGCGCTAGTATTTCAGTGTAGCAACTGCCTTGTTGTCATGCGGCTATTAACCAGAACTGAAAAAACTAGGGCATCACAGAGGACAGAACTGGAACAGACTGCTCCAAGTCCTCGCTAGTAATGAAGGCCAGGTTTAATGTGGCCATACCCTTTGTCTGAGGTGAGATAAAGGGGCATGCTACAATTATTTTTCACAATTTGTTGTCCTGCCTGAAGTCAGTCAATCCTGCTCACGTATGAGAGAAAAATGTGCTGGGTAATCTGGGTACAGTTCAATAAATAAATTGTGATACGCACTCTCATTTGAGATATCACAGTTTTCTGGCTTAGCAACACTTGGCAGAATCATCGATTACTTACACCCCGAGAGGGATGGGAAGAAGGAAACAATGAAGGTAACAGATCATAGCAGAGCATCTGGACCTGCAGGAGGTCGACTAACTTGCCTGCATAAGGATGTACTGACCTTTTGCCTTTGGAAAATTAGGGCTCACTGACAAGGCAGGAAACTTCGGGGAGAGTTTCCCAAGCCAGAGAAATTCACCAGTGCACAGCTCAGTGCAGCTTTCAGTCTGGTCAGAAAAAGCCCCAGATCTGGCGCATTAAGTAGTGATTTGGGTTCACCCAGGCTGAAATCCAATATTGTACAGGAGTTCAGGTAGTATGAGCCTTTTCTAAAGGACAAATTATGTCCTAGATGAGAACTGTAGGCTGGGAATCTCCAGCACAGGGGTATCCAGCTGGAGAGAAATGAGAATTTAGGCAGCCTTGTCACCAGCCACAACGCTGCCGCTTTCACCTTGGCTCAGTTGGGGCTATCTGGGCTTCCACCTTTCTGAATAAATCAGTGCAGTTCTCTCTAACAAGCAAGTGAAGGCAGCTACCATAACACAGTCTCTAATTCCTGCCTGTTAGATGTTCACCTGTCTGCTGGGAGCTAATGCTGGGAGGAACCAGACTCAGGTTGGCTTCGGAGGCAATACTGAAGACACTGTTTAAAGAGAAGGGTAGGGGCATGTTGGGGTGGTTTGTTTTCCACATTGTCTCCTAAACCATAATTCAGAGTAAGTTGGAAAGCAATTACTTTTAATATCTTATCTAAAATTCCATACTGACTAATAGCCCGTATAAGCTCCCAGCCAAATTCTGGGAGATACTGAGGCCCTACAACTCAAGCAGAATTGATTTGGTGGCACTGACACAGAAGAATTGATATTTATGATCTTGCCTTAAGGTTCACAGCAGGGCTGAGCCTGGCCTGCTGACTAGGACTGTCCAACTGTAAACCAAATGAGAGCCTGAGGAACAATAAGGAAAAAGACAACGAGTTGATACATCAGATAATGGATTCTCTAGAAATAACTGTTGGAATAAACTTTCCTTAAAAGAAAAGGGACAAACCAGAAAGGAAAACACCATCATTTCATCAGGGACTAAGTTCAAAAAATATATATGCAGCCTCTTTAAGATAAAGTAAGACAGTGATCAGCAACCCTGATCCAAACAGGGAAGGGTGAAGATGCGCAGTTGTGAGCAGCCATGAGCCTGGCTGGAGTCTGGGGGAAGCTAATGGAGCCCCAGCCTCCCTCTGACCGTGCTCCATCTGTGCCTGCCCATGGGAAGCTCAGAGCCTGAGGACCTTTCTGTCCTGTGAGACAGATTGAAGTCTTCAAGGCGCTTAGCTCTTGTGCATTAACCACACCGAGCCAGGCTGATTTCCCTGGAACTACCTAATCCTTTCTGAGCATAGTGTTTTAAATTACTGAGTTCTGCTATATCTGTTTATTATTTACCCAGGTTAGCTACACGGTGTGGTTACGCATCTTGTGCTTTCTAGGTGAGAGGCCAATGGCTGCTACAGAAAACAAGGAATTTTCTCAAGACCTTCATAAATCAATAAAGTACTGTAAGTGCACTTGCCCTCAGGTTTAAAAGGCTTGAAAAATCAGACATGTTTCATACGTGATCAGTTTGAACCGCAGCGGCTGTTTGCAATGCAGTGATGCAACTAGTGGGGCAGAGTTTACTGAGTTGAAGGAGAATTAGTCCAGCCCCTCTACGCCAGGTGAAAAGTTGCTCTGTCAAGACTAAGGGTCCTTGTCAGACAAATGTGGTGGCAGGAATACAGCCATGTTAAAGATTCTGCAGTGAGCTGTTGCAGGGTGGCCCAGATGTGAAGCCCTGAATGTGAACCTCAACCTCTCTGAGAGACCACGGTGAAGAGACAGGGCCTGGACGTCATTCACGTTTGACTTCAGATGCGGCATGGGCCAGCACTGATGGGTGCACTCAGACCACAGTCTATGAGCCAGCAGCTTATGGGCGTACGTAGCAGTCACAAGAGCAGCTGGGAGCATGCCTTGCTTCATCGGCCTCCTTCCTGCCCAAGTGATTCCCTTGCAGCTTCACCCTTTCCTATACACACAGGGCGTTCAACCCTTCTCCAAACCATTTATTTAAACAGCACAGTCTTGGGCAGTGCAGGTGAGCGTCTGGCATTAAGCAGCTCTGACCACTTCTAACTCGGTGAGCTACGAGGGTAGAAAAACACAGACTCAAACACAACTTCAGTATCTACCTAACAGAGAAAATTTTAAAAAGAAAACCACCAAGAACTCCTGCTATTTTCCTTTGATTTTCAGTACCACCATAAACCAATGATATCTTGAAAATGGGCTGGATTTATTTGGCCAGCAGAAGGCATCCAAGAGAAACTGGACTGCCACAGAAGGTGGTTAGCTGCAGAGGCTGAGAAGCTTTCTGCAGAGAGCACACAAGCCTGCCTTCAGTCACTTAGGCTAAGGAGCTTAACTAATAACGCAGTAACTCGATGGCTGGCAAAACATAAATAGTCCAACAATACAATAATACCTAATAAAAATAGTGTCCAAAAGCATTTTGAAAAATTACTCTGCTTAACAATATTTGTGAATTTTTGCAAGAAATTAAAGAGAAACTACTGTAATTTTTTACCATAAATCTTTGTAATTAAGAAATCATCTGTAACTTGTGGCCTGAACTCCCCCAGAGGAAACAGATACTTAGGCAAGTCTTCAGGATTCTTATTATCCATAGATGATACATAACTTGCTGTTTTTCTACTAAACTGATTTCGACTTTGGGTATTTCATCGCATTTACAATCTGCTCTGTTGCCGCGGCATCAATGTGGGGAACTGTTGCTGTGGGATTACGCTGGGTTTGTATCACTCGTAGCAGGAGAGCAGCGTAAGGCAAACCTCTATGTTAAGAGGGGTGGCTGAAGAAAATCTGTTCTCTTGGCTCTTCAATGGGCAATGTGAGGCCCTCTGGGCTGGGTCTCTGCTGATTTGCTGGGCTGAATCTCACTCTTGGGGCTTCCAGCAGGAAACCAAGCCTCAGCAAAGCCTGGCACACCCCCTGCCTCTTCAAGGGCGTGTGGCTAGAACAGGGTTTCTCCATGCAAGCGTGGCTCTGGGGAAGGACTGAGCTTAGGACACTTCACACCCGCCCAGCCCCCGGCAACACCAGCGGCCAGGGAAGAGCCCTTATCCCAGCTTGTGTGCAAAGCCTGAGGCACACTCGAGCCACGCGGCAGCTGGGCACCCGGCAGGCTCCATGCAGCGCCACACAGCGATCCCCAAGCGGGCACTTGCTGTGGGGTGCTGTGGGCCCAGCAGCGTGCCCTTGTGCCCAATGCAGCTGGAAACCGTTCAGGATAAGTCCATGTCCCCACCTCAGTGCTATGGAGCAGGGAGTACCTGCTTGACGTCGCCTGCCGCAGGCTCTGCTGCAGCCCTCTGCCAAACACAGACGTGCAGGCACGAAACACTGGAAAAACCTTAATTCCCACAGTTACTGCAGCAGTCTCACACCCATTTCCACCTCCTCTTCATTTTCCCTTACCCAGTGTGTTTACACACTGTTACAAATTAAACGAGTTGCGGGGAATTTACAGGAGTTTTTAGCACGCAATGGCAGCTAGCACCTTGGGTGAACATCTAAAGCCTTGGCTGAAGAAAATGGCACAAACTATTCTGACTGAATTCGTACTCTCAGATTGCTGTTGTTGTGATGGAAGAAATGGGAGTTGACTGTACCGGGTGCTGTACAAACGTACGGACATGTGGAACTTCAAGGCATCATGCTGTGATGCAGTTACATGAGATGTTACTAAAATCCTTTATAATCAGAAGGTAGCTATATTCCTGTACATTACTTTGGAAAATTAAGATAGTGAGGTGTCCCCCACCCCCATGTTAACTACCGTATGCAACACAGTGCAATCAAAATGCCCCTTTCTCTCCCCATGACTACAGCCAGCAGCAGCTCTGCAAATGATTAATGGCCACCGTCATGCCCCGCGGTCAGCAGGAGGTTCATGGGCACATCTGGTAGCTTCGTCAACCCCAGCTCATCCAGCCCTGGGGAGCCCCCCCAGCCCACTGCTGTTACAGCAGCGTGGGAGCCGGTGCACCTCTGCCTGAGTGGCACCTGCAAGGGCAGCTAAATCAGCACTGCCTTACCCAAGTGGCCAGGAGGTGCTTTGCTTATCAGTGGCTTTATTTGGTGTATATATTTTGAATTAATTTCATTATCATTCACTCCCTGGGGAGGAGGTGCAGCGTTGTTGAGAAAATGTTTGTCAGGCTCCAAACGAGATAGAACTCTGCAAAGTTGGCTTCAGCTGCCAGGCGCATGGCAAGGACAAAGGACGGCGTGGCTGGTCCCTTGCTCCAGCCTTGCTGACTCTGTTGCCCACCAGAAAGTGGGTGTGAAGCCTGGGTAGCCTGTCTTCAGCTGCAAGAACTGCTCCAGTATGGAGGAATCAGTGTCACCAGTGGGGAAGAAGACACTACCTAGACAACTCTGCAGAGCACAGGAAACCTAATTCCGTGCAGCCTCCTTGCAAATGTCTTACTTATAATTGATATTTTATTGTTTACTTTGGAGACTTGCGTTTATCAATGACACTTTGCTGCACAAAACAGCTGGAATGCTTCTACCTCCTTTTCCAAATCCTGGGGCGAATTGCAGTGATAAATGAGCCCTGGAAAGCCATGATTTATGGCTTCGTTGCCTCAAGGTACAGTGCAGATCCTTTTGTACAAATTAAACCCTGCTTCAAAGTCCTTAAATTTTTCAGGGTGACCTCTCTTCTTCCCTGTCACAATTCTCATTACAAATCTCTGAAACTCCCTTTTTAAAATGTTATTTTAACTGAGGGTCTCATGTTTCCATTTATTTTCCCTTCCAAGTTGCATTGGGCCTCAACCACTGTCAGCTCAAAGTGGACAGACAACGTCTGGTCATCAAAAACTCTACTTGTAAAGAGGAGAAGGCTGGTGTCCTCGTGGTAAGTGCATCACCAGAGATACTGCATATGCATGATGATGGACTGCGTCTCACTACTCCCTTGTTTGCAAAAGCTTCCAGTTAAAACCACAGCTGGACACACTGAATCTGACTTTCTGACTTGCCAGAACACAGTCTCTTTGGTGCTGGTGGTAAGGAAAGCTAACAATTATAAAAGATGACGACAAGAGGAAATGGCCTGAAGCTGTGCCAAAGAGGGTGTAGACTGGATATTAGGAAAAATTTCTTCACCAAAAGGGCTGTCAGGCATTGGAATAGGCTTCCCAGGGAAGTGGTGGAGTCACCATCCCTGGAGGGATTTGAAAGATGTATGGATGGGGTGCTTAGGGACATGGTTTAGTGCTGGGCTTGTCAGTGCTGGGTCAACGGTCAGACTTGATGATCTTAAAGGTCTTTTCCAAGCTAAAAGATTCCATAATTCCATGATAACTGCAGAGATCACCCAACCAGCCTGTGTTTTAAGTGCTGTTAGCAGGTATTTAACAGCTTGCATTATAACTGGAGGCCAAGCTAGCAGCTAGCCCTTGATTCTGCTTTAATACTGGCATTTATTTCCCATTTGACTTTGGCAAGATGACAAAAGCCTCCAGCTTCTGATCTATATGGTTACCCTCTTGTCTCAGCTAACGAATGTTCCCAAGTTGTTGAAATTCCCAGGTGGGAGGTGCCACAGAGTACAAAGTATTTATATTTGTGGATTAGAATAAAGATCTATTAGCGAAGGCAAACAGATCCCTGCAGCAATATAAAGCTTCACGAGTCACCTTGAAGCACCACACTTGGGCGAAGTCCTTCAGACTTGCACAAGCAGGAGCTATCCAGGTGATGGGAACAACAGCTCTCAAGGAGTAGAACCGAGTCTGTTCTGCTTTCAGGATGAGGGACTCTGCACTGACCCCAGCCAGAGGGCAGATGTTCACACAGCCAATGAGTGCCCAGAGTTACATCAATTTTTAGGAAGATGTGTTGCATAAACAGGTTGCAAACAATCCCCAACATAGCCATTTTACTATCATAAATGGCCATCCTAGTTATCTCTGCAGAGCTCCCCTCTGTCACCTGGATGGCTTCCCAAAGACTGTGGCAACCAGATTCGTGTTCCATGCTCTAGATGGCATTTCATTAGTTACAGTGTGCAGATGGTATGAAGTAGGTACTGCCAAACAAGGACCTGTCCCAACATGTCCCAATGTCCCACTCTGTTCCCCTACACCAAAATGTGCACTCTGACCACACACCATTACTGGGAGATATTTCTATTCCTGCCCTTCACATCAGACCCCTTCAGAGCTGGGGTCTCTTCCCCAGCTGTTGATCTGACATCAGTGTTCCATAGCAGCCTGAGCCTAAATGCTCTCTGGTCTGGGATTGCACATTATGAGTCTGCGGAAACCTTGTGACTGACCGGAAATGGTGTGTAATCTCTCCAGAAGATGTGGGACTATGCAACAGGGATGCTGTTGAATCCCTGTGGGATGTTTCAGAGAAAGACATGGGAAAAGAGATAAAACAAGAAAGTAGGCTTTTGAGGCTGCCAGTTCCTCAATCCCTGTGCAAGGCTGGAAATGATGAACGGGGCTTTTGCTGATGGCACTTGCAAAAGTGCTGTGCATGTAATACAAAGCTAGCAGAATCTGGCTTTGCAAACTCAGGACCTCTCACCATATTACGTTACGGGAAGGGGAAAATGAAGGCTACCAAGAACTGGTTCTCATGGCGAAATCAGTAACCACCTGGTCAGCAAGACGGGTACACACAGCAAGGATGAAGCTGAAGGAAGATGTAGGGTTTGTTTTAAAGAAGACACACAAGACTTTGCTGTTGCAAACTTAAAGGCTGCTCAGTGAGGTAAGGATTTGGCCTATGGCAAAAAAGTGATGCTGCTAGATAAAAAATACGCAAAACACAGGGAATCTTATTTAATGAGAACTAGACATTCTGTCGTGAGCTACAAAACTGGGACATCGTTCTAACACACATGGCACGTGGTATGGGAACTACAGGCTTTGGGAGGAACTCACAAGTACTCTCTCATACATGGGAGATAGTTACACACATAATGCAATGAAAACAGATTTTGAGGTAGACAGAGGAATGAACTCTTGAAGAGCCACTGAGCTCCATGTCCCTATAAAGTTGTGCTAGCACCACATGCTGTGTTTCTCTCACGTAAGATGTATTTGGGTTCTTTCCCATAAGCACAGGTTATTACTGATGAATAGCAGAAGTAAAGGACCTGTTTTGAATTTAAAACCAAAGCAATCCCATTAGCAGGTGTTTAGCAGAAGGCTGGTGAATTATGGGCAGCAGTACCGCATAACTGTTCCGTGAAGTGTTGTGGGACTCTTTCTGATGATAAGGTGTTGAACCCCCTTGTATTAGGGTAATAACATCATCAGAAAAGACAGATGTGAAGCACTCGGATGCAATGGCCAAATTCTCATCTAATTTCCACTGGGTACCTGTGATGCAAGAAGAGCTGCAGGCTTACGCTCAGCAAGGGAAGAATCTGGCTCAGCTCTGCATACGCAGCTCTGGCCAGAGAGTCCTCTAAGATGAAGGAAGGGCATCCCTCTTTAACATGGTACCATTCTTGTGCCCTTCTCAGACCAGAAAGTAAAAGAGACAAACGATGAAGCCTTTAAGTGGACAGGAGATGGCATAAATCATACAGTGTTCTAAGTCGTAAATTCACAATCACGTGATTTTTTTGAATACTTGGCATTTTTGCCCACAATCCACAACACATTCTTATTCTAGCATAAAATTTTAACACAAAGAGAGGAATGGGGTATTTATACAGGTGATAAAAACCACCAAGTTCATCCATCCACCTTCCATAACCCCACATAAAGTTACACAGTTCTTTTTCTCTTCAATTCTGCCCTTAAGAGAATACAGAGTGTAGGTGGAAAGCGTAGAGCTGTTCCTAGAAAGCCAGCCCTTACCATACACTGGACTTCATGTCCTCTGTCCTCTTCCACCTGTCACAGAAACCTGTGCAATTGCCTTCAGGTCCCAACTGCCAACAGGGTTAAAATCTGGTGCAGTGTGGCAAACATCTGAGAGCTGACAGTGACCGCAGGATAGGTTTGGCCTGCCGCACTCTCCACGAGCTTTGATCTGCTCTCCTGGAATAATGCACCAGTGTGAAACCTTTCCTGGGATTAATGCCTTGGCACAGTACTCAGGATAGCAAGATTCAGAATACAAAGCAGGGAGAGCTCCAAGGTCTCCTTTTGTCTTAGAGTATTTTTGCAAAAAGAACTGCCAGAATGAATTTCTTGGGTAGTTATATGCACATCACACGGACATTCACTCGAGCCCCGGTGCAATTTGGCATTAGTTAAATGTACCATTAAAGTAAAGCGTTAGCTAAAAAGCTCCTCCGTAACTCTCCACCCTTGAAAAGCATTTACCAAAACCATATTATGTTCCTGATTGCCTTCACTGTATTTTCTGTGGTGTTTTTTCTTTCAGCTGACTGGAATTCTGAGATAAAACAAAACCTAAAGAGAAATATGCTTCAACTTCTTTAGAGTGCGACCTTGAGAGTCGAGCTGTTGTATGTCATAAATAATGAAAAATTAGATATATAGGCTAAAACAGTGAGGAAAGTATTTTATATGATTTTCAAGGGCTGTAAGCCCTAGAAGAGCTGATGTCTATCAGACTGTTATATAAATAGTCTTGTAATGAGGAAGAGCATATAAGATCCAAGATAGATTTCTGCTTTTTAATGAGATGGAAGAATATATTACTTCAGAATTTAAAGGCTATTTTTCTTTTTGAAATTCAGATCTGGCTTTATGAATATTTTATTTAAAAAATCCAGACGATGGTAATAAGTTTTCTAATGCGAGGACGTTTCTCTTTAACGTGTAAAGATATTGTTGACAAACCTAATTTTTTCAGAAAGATCACTTCAAAGTTACTAATACACATTTTAATCCTAAATTCAATCTCAGTCCATCCACTAATTTTTCCAGTACTGACGCTTTCTGCCATCGTGAGAAGTTATAGTAGAAATTACAAATAGCCCAGAAAGAATAATTGTGTCTACAGCCCCTGCTAGCAACTTCTCACAAGGGTAACCTTGCACCAAAACAGTATGTTTTGAACAAGCTTGCATCTAAATTGGCATTGGAGTTTCTGCAAAGAGGAAACACTGTCCCATTTAACAAGTACCCTGAAATCTGCTCTGTGATTGAGATAATACTTTATTGCCTTGTCAAATAAGTTTTGCACCGTAAACTTATTAAAGCAGTAAGTTTTATTGCTTTATTGGGAATTCATTTCAAAAGGATTTCTATGGTTAGAGCCAGATCAATAGCTGCATTTTGCAGAATATGAAGATTTTATTTTCATTTGGAAACAGAAGAGATTGCCTTAAGATTAATTTCTGCTGCAGTGTAAGGAAGATGTTGGAAGAAGCAGGCATAGGATTCAGCACCAGTCATTATTTTGCCAAATGGAAAAAACAAGGAACATTATTTCCCCACTTGACTGATATACTATAGGTGGATCCGTCACATTTTCTCTGCCGAAAGATGCACGGTTCAAAAGTGATTGAGAACAGGCAGGCTCATGTACAGGTGAGCACACACAAGATCAGCCATTTTTCAGGATATAGCAAAAGCTCTTCTTCCCCAGGAAGCCAGACTCAAAATGCCACAATTTTCCTAAAAAGCTGGAACATTTCTTTTCAAAGCAAGTTAGAAGTTTCAGTTTTCTTTTCAATATGCTGTTTCAGTCAGTGCCCACACAAAGTAAATGTGACATTTTGTTTCAATCAATATTTTGTAATTATTATTTTGCTTGGTCCCCTATAGAAACCTTCATGTCATAGGAAAAAAGCATAATGAAAAATTAACCTGAAAATAATCAGGCCTTTCCCTAAATACATAAGAAAAAAAATTTAAAAAATCACATGTCTAAGTGCTAAAATGCTGATTCCCAACTCTCATTCTAGCCTGAGGCCTCCTGGATGGAGTTCTGAATCAAGACCTACGCTCTATCCCCCTGTTCATCCACCAATTCATTATTTGAACTTGGCAAGTTGCCTCCTTCTTGTAAGCCTCTGTTTCCTCATCTGTGAAAGAGGGATAATATGATAAATCCTTGTGCAAAGCCGTATAAGTGCTGTTGATGAGCCTCACTGTATGACAAGAAGAGTTTTATTATTTTCTTACATGCTTTTCAGCTTTTTTAGTCATTCCAAACCACATCACATTCTAGGCCATTTTTTCATGTTCTGGAAAAGCTGTACAGATCCTCTCTCCAAAACCACAGAGATTAAAAACTTCTTCAGAAATCCTGGATTTATACAAAATACCACCACTGCTGTTTCACATGTAAGTGCCACCAACAGTGGGGAAGGGAAGATGAAATGAACCCATATTTTTGTCTTTTAACGTCACTAACTAGACAAATACAATGTACAGATCACATTCTGTATCCCTGAAAATCTTCACATTAGAAGCTCGTGCAGCACTTCTGGTGAACCAGATACTCCTGTCACCCATGGGGAACGATGACCAGCTACCTGCCCCTTTCTGAGGAGCGACATTGCTTTGTAGACGTGATACAACACAACGTACGCCTTCATCCTCACGAGGGTATTTCCCACACTTCACGCTGGGACGCAGTGAAAGGGACCTGCGCACCCTGTCCCATACACACCTGTATGGCTGCCCCGCTCCAGAAGGCAGCCATCTGAAGCCTTTCTGTCTGACCTCAGTTGGCTCCCCTTGCCTTAAGTCAACACACTAATGTTTCTTTTCATGAAAAAGTGCTTAATAACGTCTGTTCCAAGCCTGCTGTTCTTTAATTTCTACTTGTGCTCCTGGTACTATCATCTGGTAGACATTATCTACAGCAAATTAAGAATTTATATACTTCAGGAAAATCTTTACTGGAGGCTCATCGGGGGAGGCTGAATGGGGGCTTTTTCATTAAACTTTTTCATTTCGCCTAAAGATTGAAAAATGTATGAAACAGCTTCTCTGGGGAAGGAGAAATTTCTAACTCTTTAATAAGCACTATTTATCAAAGACATATAATGTGAACCGTCTGCCAGATGTAGAGTACATGGTCTGGAAATTCTTGTATATGAGCTGCCTGAAGGCTTGCATCTGCCTTTATCTGTGTGTCATGTCTGCTACGTTCACCTCCTCCTGACAACCGTCAGACCTTGGCGAAGATCTCCTCACATACATACGCACTGCCAAGGCCACCTTCTTCCAGTGGCATCTGTGTCTGCCTCTGCAATGAAGACACAGTCTCATGCCGTGGGATGGGACACAGACCCCTCACACGCTTCTGGAGGTAAACGCAGGTCCCGTGCAGGAGGCCAGGTCAGCCCCAGGTTCAACACACTGCACAATCCAAGCTCTGCGATGCCAGCTAGTGCACCTCGTGGCAACCAGGACATCAGTGTCAGTTAACAGAAAGACATCTGTGGGAGATGACCATAACTAAAAATCACAAAATAAGCACACTGGATTGAGTCAATGAAGGTTTTAAGCCTAGTTTTCATTTACATTTTCATTTCTACTACCTTTATAAACCTTTTCATATCTTTACAGCAGACATGTTCAGGGAGCTAACTTAGAGTAGAGCTATGTAACTTTTCAATATGTATCCATGGTAAATATTTGTGTAGCTCAAATATAATTAAATTGACCCATAAAAGCTTCATTATATTTCCAGAGTCAAGGTCTCAGTGTAACGGAAAGCTCCTTCCATCACTATTACAGTCTGATCAGATTACTTATCTAATCCTCCTATTTATCAAATGCATCAGAATTGATCTGCAACATACAGCAGCTCTTAGTAATTTCTGAGGTTCTGTGTGTGTGGGGGGTTATTTCTGCCTCCTCTTCCTCAGTTCTTCATTTACTGCAGAAACAGAAAGCTGCAGAGCACAAGCTCTGTAGAAATCTCTAATACATAGTGAAAGGGACTATTAGGCAGATTCACTCTAAAACATCAGTGTCTTTCTTGACATTAAAGTTGGAAAACGGAACAATTATTTTTGCATTAGCAAGTCATACTGACAAATTCCCTCTGCACCCTCTTCCTGTCATGCCAAAATGAATCATCAGCATCTTATTAAGGTGCCCAGGCTGTCCCATAACAGTAATAAAGTGTAAATGTATCCCAATTATTCATTTAATGACTTCATGAATATTCAGTGTTAAGAAGCAGTAGCTGAGCTCACTATAGTAGGTTACAAAGGACACGGACTGCATATCCCTTATTATTTCTGAGATGACTTAAGGTTTATTCAGATCTTTCCAGTATTCATACACTATAATTCACTGGGACAACACTCATTCTGTGATGGGTACAAATCCATAGAGTTTTAGTGCTCTCATCTACATATTTCTCAGGAAAGGACCTAATGCAGTAACAAGAACAGATTTCAGGGAAAAATCCAACTTCTCTGCCAAAGAAACAGATGCTGGACCAGAATGACATGAAGTTGGATGTTTATAGCTTTTTTCATCTGGACTTCAAAAGCACGAGGTACTAAATGCTTTCTTACACCTGCTCAACAAAAGCTCTTTACATTTTGCTTTTTGGTAGCAAGTGAATTGTTGTTGTATATATTGTGTAATCCCTTCTGCTGCTGCCCTCCACTCTAGCCCAGTCGGCGTTAGTGCTGTTGAGCTCACAGAACTGTCCCAATCCATTGAACAGGATGGTGCGGGGTTAAGTTTTGAAAAATGAGCTGGCACAAAAATGCTCAATGTTATCACAGAAAATTGCTGCTATGAAACAGATGCTCTTTTTTAAGAAATGAATGCCAATGAAAGTGTGAACAGTGACTATACATTTATGCATACGTATGTGTTGTTCTCCATCTACTACACTACTTTGTTCTGTGCTTTGCCTTCTGCCTGGCCATCCTCGACTGCGAAAACATCCCCATGTCTCCATTGGATCCTCTGGAAACAGTGCCGGGAGAGACACCCCTCCTTCGCACAAGGCTCACAGTGGAGGCCTGTAAAGCCTTGATAAGCTTAGAGTCAAAAGGAAACATTTTTGTTCAAAGAGCTGGCTACCGCCCAGAGCAAATCTCAGGTGGGCAAGTGAGCAGCTAATCTCCTGACAGAAAACGTAATTGCTAGCCTGAGAGTAAAAAGTGAGAGCTAAGTCTTTTGAGAGAGCGGACCAGCTGCCTTTATAAAAGGGTCTACTACCGTTACGGAAACCTGAACCCAAAGCCCAACCTGCACAGAAAGAGCTGGGAGCAGAGCGGATGTGTCTGGATCTGCTTAAAGGATGAGGATGTACTCCTGACGCATGTGAATAAGGAGGAAACCGAGACAAGGAGGTCACACATAGCTATTGCACTGTTTAAAATACAGAGGGCATGGTTTCGATACGTTCGGCTCAGACTGTGGCCTATTTTCTTCAAAATAATGAATTCTTAAACATATCTGAATGCCTTAAGAGGGAAAGGAGTCAGTTTCTGAAAAGTTTTGTCAGACAGACTGTTTGAACCCAAGGACTAAAGGCAGAGACTTCAAGAATGAGTGCCCGTGCACTGGCCAGTCCCTGGAGAGCTGGAAAGCCCTGGGTCTCACGACTGCATCAAAGCTCAGCTGACTGCCACAAAGGCAGCGGTAGTTGCAGAGAATGCAAAGATGCGTAAGCTGATTTATGATTATTTATTAGTTTGACTTTGTCAGTCCTACAGACACAAAAAAAGCAATGCCTTCCAAATACATAAGTTATCATCCTCTGAAATTGATGCTGGTTTTTGGAAGGGTTGTCCTTGGTTTCCTATTTTCTGGTTAACTGGAGAAAGCATCGCTTTTACTAGCCATGCTCCCACGAGGATGCCTGAGTCTCTCTGAAAGCAAGGAGCATCAGGCTGCGGATGCATAGTTTGATTGCATTAGCTTTTATGAAAGAACCTTGTAACTTGAGACATGCCAAGCAACACTTCAAAGAAAATATTTTTAACTCAATTAAATCAGTGAAAGAAAGACTGCCTCTCCCTACACCAGCCACATATTCAAAGCACTTAAAGTTCTACTTTCTTACATTTCTACTTTCCTTTTCTTCAAGAAAAATGTTTTGCACTGCTTTTGGGCTACATTATTGTAGAATGACCCTAAGTAAAGATTCCCTAGTATGCTTTTGTGGCAACCCAGTTCCAGAAAGGTTGTATTAACCATGTTCCCATCATGTCTCTTCCACTGAGCAGGCCTTTACCAGGCTCTTACATTAGGAGGGTAATTATTAACTATACTGTGGAAATCATCACTACAGTATATTAGAGATCAAAAGTGCAAACAGGTTCAAAATGAGAAAGGTTCAAAACTGGGCTCAAAAATTCACGGAAGGCAGACTCATCAATAGCTCCTATGCATAAAATGGTCTAGATGGAGCCTTGAGTACAAAAAATCCCTGCACAGCCGACTACGGTGAGCTAGGAGGGTGTGCCATGGGAAGGACCATTTCCCCTTGATTTTTACACTCTTAAAACGTACGGTCCATTTTCAGACTTGGAATAGCAATCAGAGGCCACATGGTTGGTCTTATGATTGAAACTAAACTTCAGGGCCATGTCTTTGCACCATGCTCTGTATCCCCAAATGGAGTCCGGTTTCCTAGAATTCATGCTGCACCGAGATCAATGACAGCTTTGTGATGTAAGAAAGCTGGAAAATCTGCTCTAGGCATTTAGACGCTTAACTACCATTGTCTTGTTATGCAAATCTGGGTCTTCAATTAAGAGTGAATCATCCTACCTAAATTTAGCCATGTGAAAGCAAGCACTTAATCTAAGTAGTTCTTCAGGTTTATGATATTGTCAGGGAAAGATGATTCAAGAACCTGATGGTTTTTCCTGTCGAAGATACTAAGAGTTCCTTTGGAAAACACATTTTCATGAAAACTCCTTTAGATAAATGTGTGAATAAATATATGTATGCATACATATTTATGTGATTTAAGCATCAAATCCGTGTTTTACCCTTCAGTTTTAATTAAGGACACACTAAAAGGCAGGGTTAAATCTGTGAAAGCAAACCACTCGCTTTCAGTGAGCTACACGACACTCAGGAAGATGCTCATTTTAACCATCCCATCTGTGATATCTTTCTCTTTTCTAATGACTATGAAGACTTAAGGATTCTGTTCTCCGAGGATGTCATCAGTTTTTATGTAGTTGGGATGCTTGTCATGAGCAAGCTTAAAAGTCAAAGGTTTTAGGTTTTACTGAAAATACTTTACGCTCCTATAAGCTTTCCCTGTAATTTATGAGCAAGTGGCTCCAAATACACAGCTGAGGATGCCGTCTGGGAATAAACTGAAATGTTATTTCTGGGATGTTGCATCAATGACTTGAGTCTTAACCTACGGGAAAAGGGATGAAGAAAGAACACGATAAAAACTATCACTATAATCAGTTTTGAGACTATAGTCCTACTGAAGAGAGATATATCTTCTCTTTTTTTGTCACTGCAATCAAGTTGTGTTTACTGCCCAATATATTTGTGCACAACACCAAGCAACAGTGTAAAAAGCATAATCCAAATGAAAAATTTCCTAATTATTGTCCCATCCCAGTAATAAATATGTATGGCTGGGTTCTGTGCACAAAGGCAAACAGATGCCCTGGGAAAAGGATGGGATACAGAAGTCAGACGTATTTATTACTGAGCCATGCAACACGACGAAGGCCTGTGCCAGCATAACAGCCTCCGAGCAGTGGAGACTCACTGCACAGCAACCACTGAAGAGAAGGGGTACCTGGCTGACCCAGCATATTGCAAGGACAACAGAAAGAGGTCTCAAGTGTGAGCCTCACTAAGTGACAAAATACTCTGGAATTAACAACAGAGGAACCTTATCCAGGAAAAAAAAACCAAACCTCAGTGCACATCAGTCAGTCCTAAAAAAATAAATGGAAGTACTCGTGTTTAAGGTTAAACCAAATGTGTTCTTAGTCACTTTGCTGCTTTGAAGAGGTTTTTGGAACTACAATTCACAGGAGCATCTCATCTTTATTAGAGTTTCTTTGACATAAAATAAAGACTAGCTGCTATTTAGATTTTCCATTTTCCCTCAGATTTTTTCTTCTCGTGGCCACTCTGTCACTCCTCACAGTGGCTTTAGGGAACTGAGACCTCTGCTGCTGCTGGCCTTATTCTGACAGCACTGCAGGGATTTACCAGCCATCCTTTCTATTCACACTGATACTTGCTGACAAAATTATACGGTGCTTCAAAGCAATGCTTACTTTTTAATCACTTTTGACATTCTCTATGTTGGCTCCAGGGAACAGTGTAACCACCCCTAATTAAGGCCCACACAGGGCATCTAAGAAATATTATATATAAAAGGAGAAAGACATCTTTACCCTCTCGAAAGTCCTTGCAATGCCATATAAACCATCCAGAGCTCACTTGTAATCCAGAACCTCCAAAATTTCTGGGATTAAAGCCTACTACCAAACCTCAAGCTTTCCCACAGACAAATATCACCAAATATAAAACTAGAAATGCTGTAAATGCGATATGAGTCTACACATCAGCTGTAGGGCATGCACTGTGGCCCTTGCCCACGGCGAGTTTTGGAAGCCAGGTCATAGAAAATTAAACAGAATCTATTTATTAGACAGGGCTAGGAGTACTGTGCTGTACATGGAACTAAACACAGCTCTGTCTGAGCCTCAAGGCACCCAGGCAGGGCTTTCTTCAGGTATTACAGCAAGTTTTCTTAAAAAAAAAAAAAAAAAAAAAAAAAAAAATCCCCCATAAAAAAAAGAAAAAAAAAAAAAATCCACCATCACAAACAGTTCCAATTATTTCCAGCCAAATGCCTGTAACCTTGGGAAAAAACAATTATTGAGCAGGCTATTGATCTAGTCAGTAAATAAATACACTTTTGTCATCAAGTAAACTAGAACCCTCCTGGGTATAAAACCAAAATCTTAAGGACTACTAGTTATCTGACATATGATTTTAATTAGGATTTATTGATTAAGGGTTTTTAAAAACAAACGGACTTTCCTGATAAAAGGCCTAGTGCAGGATTTCTGTAAAGTTAAATAATGTCTGACTTGCTATATAAAAACCTGTGACCCACATCCTGATTACTTCACTAAGGAAGTTTGCTTTTTATTTCTACAGAACAATGCACGCAACACTTACTCTAAACACCGTGAATGTTCGATGCAGAGGGAGAAGGCCACGGCTAGTGGAACCATACAGGGAGGTGATTCTCAAAGGCTGGTCTTAGCTATCTCACCATGGTTATTGCAGTGAAATTAAAAAGGAAGAAAAGAAATAAAAAAGTGTAAGACCTTCTTAAATGCTAATTCTTCTAACAATCTGGACATAAAATCAACTGTAACATGTCATGGTTTAACCCCAGTTGTAACCAAGAACCACACAGATGTTTGCTCACCCTCCCCTCCCCACTGGGATGGGGGAGAGAATTGCAAGGGCGAAAGTACGAAAGCTCATGGGTTGACACAAGAACAGTTTAGTGATTAAAATAAAATAATAAATTGTAATAAAAAGGAAAACAACAAAGACAGAAACAAAACCCAGGAAAAACAAGTGATGCAACCACTCACAACCCACCAACTACCCCCCAGCCAACTCCTCCTAGTTTATATACTGAGCCCCCAACATGGAAACATGATGCCATATGGTATGGAATGTCTCTTCGGCCAGTTTGGGGCAGCTGTCCCAGCTATGCTCCCTCCCAGCTTCTTGGGCACTTCCTGGCTGGCAGAGCATGGGAAGCTGAAAAGTCCTTGACTTAGTACAAGCACTGCTTAGCAACAACCAAAACATCAGTGTATTACCACATTATATTCTCATGCTAAATCCAAAACACAGCACTACTAGGAGGAAAATTAACTTTATCCCAGCTGAAACAAGGACAAACATCTCCTTGGAGCCTACTATAGTGCTTGCCTACAGTGGGGTTTTGCACAAGCTTAAGCACTCTCTAGAAAGAATCCCACCATTACCAGGAGGTCAAGGTCACAGGGCATACAGGTTGTTTATGTCTCTGGGCTGCTTTAGCTCTGAGCTGAAGTCAGTTTGGGATTGACTCTCCATGCTCAGGGTCAACCTCAACCATTCAGCAGACTCATTTTAGTCTTTGTGCTACTGTGGATAAGAAAGAAACCCTCTGGGTACTGCAGATGGCAATGAGAACTGCCTATGGACAAGAAGCCCCATCAGAACAAGCATCCCACCATGCACATTATTTTCCATTACATGAATGTTCAAATCAAAATTAAACTCAGGGCTTGCTAAACGCAGCCCTATTTCTCCTGCTGTAATTTGTAACCACACACATTTATGCAGCCAAGAATCTGGCCCTACTTCACTAGCAGCTTAAACGATTTTCCACACAATGGGTGAAAGCCATAGCATCGCCTGCTCTCCCTTCCCAATTACCTGAGCAGCATCTAACACAATATACACACAGATCTCCCAAGAAGTAACAGATTGTTAATCTGTTAGTATTACATTATAGGTATGAAAAAACAATTACAGTCTGGGGAGGAGATATTTCCTTTAAAAGTAACCATTTGTGTCATAATCTTTGATCCACCTGAGTCAGGAAGAATAAGCATTTCCTGAGAAGCCTGTGGGGAGCTTCATGACTGCCTTTCAGGTAAAACTAATCCTGTTTCTTTGTTGCACACAAAAGCATATGACCACCCAGATCTCTGTGCAGCTCCATTAGAACTATTTACTCCAGAAAATGCCACTGACATCTGATTTTTTTGAAGATTTAAGGAAAGAAAAAAGAAAAAAAAAAGAACAAAACCCCAAACCCCTCCAGAGGCCTCCTGGTGCTTGAGTGACATAAATGTTCACCAGACCATAGGAGAGTCTAGTCTAGTTTGTTTAAATTCAATTATGTCATTGTCTGCAGGAGAATTCACAAGGGACTAATAAAAGAATGGCATACCTGTATTGGGGAGAAGAGGGACTGAATAGCCCACTGGCAATGCTTTGCAACACCAAATGGGGCTGTATGAGGTTTTGCACTTGGCCGATTACTTTGCCTTTGCCAAGTGTGACCCCGTATCTAAATGTCACCGCGAGAGAGCGAAAACTTAAATACTGTCACTTCCTTCCCATTGGGTAATTATAAATGAGACTGGAGGCTGTTTTATTGTCTCTTCTCTGTTCAGCTAAAACTGCGTACGCAGTAAGCATTTGTGACAGTCTCTCACATGAGTAGCTGTGCTGCAGCGGCAAAGGGGCTCTGCCCTCTATACCAGGGAGCAGAACTGTGGGGCAGCATCAGAGTGGGGAGCAGTGACCCCACTACTGCTCTAGAGAGTAACAGCCACCTGGCTGAAAGCAGGGATGCCTGTTCAGTGTGAAGTCCAAAACTGCTTTAAAAGTAAAAAAATTACTCCCACAGCAGAGAAAACCCAATAAATTTCACGTACAAACTACATCTTTCTTTTTTCACTTTTGAAAATGAAAGCACATCCCGAACCTTACCTGAGACATGGTTTCTGGATGTGAAAATCTGAGACAAGCCCAGTAAAATAGGGACTCCAATGCTTTGTGGAGGTTAGACAACCCAAGGCTAGGATTAGGATTTCAGAGGCGAGGCCTCCATCCACCTCCTTCTCCCAGCACAGCACGGTGCCCAGCCACTGTGCTGAGACCCTACGCGTTCACACCGGGGAGCCAGGGTGGAACTGCTCTGGGGCCACGAGTGCTACAGCCTCGAGGAGCACCAGCTCCTGGGGCCGGGGACCAGGCTGGCATGTGGGGACCAGCAAGAGTCTGCCACGAGCTGCGTAGCCTCCTAGAAATTCACTGAAAGGGATGCGTTCCTACAAAACAATTTCAGTTTGGACAAACGGACACTTTCTAGTTAAAAAGCTGCTTCATCGAACAATTCCCATCTGGCCGAACCCACCACAACGGGCAGGGAGGCTTCAATTTCGGCTCAAGGCTTACAGGCTGACTTGAAACTACCAGCAGCCGTAACAAAGCACAGAGAGAGAAACTCGGCCAGAGACCTCCAAGGTGAACAATCTCGGCATAGCAGTGGGCAATTCCCAGCCTACCCAGAGCCTGCTGCCCGGGCACACTGGCCATCAGCTGCCTTTCTGGGAAGCACTGTAATCACAAGCAGCTGCAGAGTTTAAAAATGACAGTAATCCTGTTGATGACAATAATATCTTCTTAATTGCTAGAAGCTGGTGTTTGGGTGCCTGTTTTCTCCTGCACAGGTTTGCCCTTTTAAACAATTTATGTCTATTTACTTCAGAGGGAAAACAAACAGCAAATTATAGTGCTGGGGTAATGTTTGCTAATTACCCGTGCCAATGAGACACACCTTTGAATGGTGTGGGCTTCCAAACCGTTATACAAACCAGCAGCTAACATATTTATTAGCTCCGAAAAGGAGCTGAGGATCAAAACACAAGGATTATTCTCTGCAGTCCCCAGGGCCAACTGTTGTGCAATTGCTGAAAGATAATAAACACAACCCTGAACTAAAAATGGGAATGGGACTGGGAAGGAGTGGCCTCAAACTCAGCCCTAACAGATGAAGTTTAGCCCCAAGAATTTGCACAAATAGCCTTTCAACTTCCTTGGAAACCACGGCAGCTGCCATCTATCCTGTAGGAAACACTGGGGCATAATTATTTCAGCAGAATCTCCTGGACCTGCTGCTCTTGCATCTATTAATTCTGGGTTCTGCTCGGATGTTACAGTGATCCCTTGGGCTTGGAACCACAACTGATAATAGAACAGAAAAAACAGTAATAAACAAACCTGGGTAAATACCTGCGTGCCAAAGCAAAATGGACTGCCCTGCTCCACGCAGGGAGTGCAGGAGCACAGCTCACCATGGCTCCAGGGTGGGCTCTCACTCCCTGCAGGCAGAGGAGGCCAAGCAGCCATAGATAGAAGGTGCCTTCTGCTCTGCACATCTGTCTCCCTCCCTCCTTAGCCATGCCTGGTCCCCTCCCCTTCCTGTGCAGATTATGCCTTACCTCCCCTGCCTCCTCCCCAGCTCTCCAGCTGGCCAAACTCCTACAGGTACCTGCACAGGACTTGGCTGCTGCCAGAGCTCTCACACTGAGGACCTGGACCCACATCCATCCCCTCCCTCTTCCCCAAGAGCTCCAGCTGGGCTCAGTCAGTCCCCAGCACTCACTGTGAGACCCTGGGAACACCGGATCACAGGCCGGGCCAACCGTGTGTCCCCAGAGGCGAGGAGTGGGGTGCAGCTGAGGGACGCTCCCTCCTGGCCTGCCATGTTCTTGTTCCTATTGCCCAGGTGTCCCCAGAGAGCTGCTGCCCACCCTGGGGAAAATGCCATGACATTTATCCATAGATTTATCTGACATCAAATAGGTAATATGGAAAGCAGCTGGACTCAGCCCCACCAGAGAGCAATTGTATTGTAGGACAAAGCTGTCTCTGCCCCATGGAGCAGGGGTAGCCAGGCAGGGCAGCATGGGACACAGACCTTTGGGACACATGGATTGGAGTGGATGGATTTTGGAAAATTAGAAGCCATGAAGGAAACAAGAGGGAAATGAAGGTGGGAAGATGAAGTTTGCAAATGGTTATGTAAACACCTGCATTTTAGGGGCTCACCTGAATAAAACTGCCCTGAGGTTCTTCCTAACATGGATATTTGGAGAAGGTAGTTTATGAAAAATAAGATATAAGCCTGTATGCTGATGACACGAGCAGACACCTGGAGTCCATTCTCCTATTTGGCTTCTGTTTATCACAGAAAATCACAATTACTTTAGATTATCTTGCAAAGAAAACCTAAATGAGGTGTGACATTCCAATTAAAAATCACTAAGCAGTGTGATTTTGAGTGCGAGAAGTGGGACAGAGACAGAAGTGGGACACAGAGGAACACGAGTCGCAACGAAACAGAACGGGGCCTTGGTAAGCTGGGTGGCAACAGCCCGCCAGCAACCTTGCCATATTCCCACAGCAATTCTCTGCTGCTGGGAGAGGAAGATAAAACATTGCTGCTGGCTTTAACCGGCTGTGAGACTCCTGTCCTTCTCGATGTGCACCCACTGAGCACAGAAGTGGGAACTCCTGCTCACCCCTGCAATCAACCACCTAAATTGTGATTTACCCCAAAGTGAACAGGAGGGTAAGAGGTGGCCATAATGCATTACACTAAGAGCAGAGAACAGGGGGAGGAAAGAACAATGATTTTTACTTGATTCTGAAATACGAACAGAATAGTTCTCTGATTATTACTAGTGCTAGGATTTCTATTCGAATGATTTCCCTCATCTCTGTTAGGAGCAAGAGGCAGGACAGAGAAGCCGAGGTGATAACAGAATCCCCAGCACAGGCTGATCTAGCCAGCTCAAGCACCCAGTAATCCGATGGCCAGCTTCCTGTACAGGTGTGATCAGTGAGGGGAAATCTAGTCTTGACCTTCCTTTTTCTTTCTTAAATTGTGGGGCTTTTTGTATTCGAGTGGTTCTCCCCTCCCACTTAAAATCATTTATTTATGGGTTTTTCCAAATAGCTAAAAGACCCAGTCTTAAAGAAGTTTGGATACCCAGACTGATTAATAACACAAGGTTCCACAGACTTTGCTAGAGAGCATTTGCACTACAAAAAGCCATTAAACATACATATTTACTTTTCCGTGACGTACCAGAGCATCTTTATAACAAACTGTTTTACGGCAGACTTTCTGTAAGTTACACATCATCTTCACCATTTTCTCCCCTTGTTAATCTCTGGGTGGAACTAGAGGGTGGGAGCTCAGTTAGATGGATTTTAGTATGAGTGGAAGGGCCCGAAGTCGTCTGTGTAGCATGAAGGGGAGGTCTGATGCTGTGTGTAAATAACGAGCTTTCTTCTATTCTAGACTGCAGTAAGGAGAATGTTACAGAATTCCTGTTCACACTTCCAACGGGTACATGAGAAGACTATGGACTCAAATTCATCCCGGGGCAGAGGAGACAAGCACACAGCCCGTGCCCATGGGAGCCTAACTTTAGGGATGTGGGTGACATTTGAACCATGTAGAAGCCAAAACAGCCCTATATGAGTGACAATTTTGTTCAACCTTTGATTTTTAAAGTTTTCATTTATCTTCTTACCAACATCATCCTGTTTCAACAACATACTAGTGTGCCTGACAGCAGTCCTTGCACTGCCTTCTAATGGAAGCAGGCTGGATATGCAGGCAGGATACCTGACTGAGGCACGCTTCTGGGATAAGCCACTGCCTGCAGCCCTTTGCCTGAGCAACCCCGTTTGTGTCCCCATCTCCCTGACTGACAGGATTTTACAGAAAAGGTGGAACCTGGGTGGAGAAACGATGTCTGAGGAGACAGATGTCACTACAGACCTACCCACACAAACGAGGAGCTCAAAACCTTCCTCTCCATGGCACCAGTCTTGCTCCCAGGCAGGTCTGATGGAGACTGCACAAGACTTGAACAAGTATTTAGCCCCAGCTTTTTTTTTTTTTTTAGTACAAATTTAAACACCCAACAACACTTTGATGTTGAATGAACTTTCCATTTGTTTAATGATCTGAAAGTTTGTTCAACCCCCCATTTGCTGCTTGTTAACCAAGAGCAGCACTACTATTTACTTTTACAGCTGCCAACCAAACCGGTCTTAATAACTACCTGCCGGGGTCCTGTCTCCCTGCCTCCCATCAGAGGCTGTTCCTTATCAAGAAAGGGCATTATTGGCTAAAAGTAACAAACATACTTAACAGCCTGTTTTGTACAAAACAGACATCTTTTTTCAATAAATGAAATTTTCCATCTGTCTGTTTTCAGTGGCATCACTTTTCCTTCCACCCTCCTTCGCTTTGTATCCTTCACAAACCTCAAGCCAGCACCGGCGGTGGAGGAACATGTGTTGCACCAATGAACGGGATGGACACGAAGTCCAGTTTATTCTTTAAATGACACAGCCTGCTCAGAACTGATTCTGCTGACGTGCCCACTTACAAATCCAGGGGCTGTAGCTGAGCCATCAGCCTGAGGGACCCACACGCCGACCCACACACATTCAGCCAGACTGTGGATGACAGTTCATGAAATTCCACCATCACCAAATCCAGGGTTAAGGTCTATTTTCACCATCTGCTTGGTTTCCTATGTTAGCCTTAACATGAATGTGCTTCACTGCAAGAGCAGATGAAAAAAAGACTTGGAATCTGCAAGGTCTGAGCTCTGGCTTCCAATGTTATCAACCTTCTTACTGTTATCAGGATGATTTAAAGAAACCTAAGGATGAGTGCATGGTCATCCATATCTGCAAGGTTCCAGATGTGCCATCAGGGGATATAACCACTCCCCAAAAGACCTATTTTAAGAGCTATTAGGAGGTCTGCCATGTTCTAATCAAACTGCTTCTTTATTTCTTCAAAGAACTCCAGCTTCCTTCTAGCCTCAAATTACAAAATTGCTGCAGCAGCCTGCAAAGGCTTTTAAAAGAAAATTCTGCTTTTGGATGGAGGAGGAGATAAAGGAGGAAACTGTTTCCATGGGATAGCTCGGCCTTCAACACTTACTGAATGTTTTGTTACGCTGGGACATTGTTCTTTTCTTTCAAAAAGCAAGGATGAAATCCTGGGTTTGCCAAGGTCAGCGAGTGGTTTACCATTAGAATTCAGAGTGGCTTGGACTCAGCCAGTCATTCGATCTTTTCAATGAGATCACTACAGGAAGTTTGACTGAAAAAAGGAAACGAAAGGACAGGTAGTTTGGGTTTTGCTCCCCGCACTCCATCAAGGCTTTAAAACATTCCCGAGGGAGTGGGAAGAAGCCGGCACAGTGCCTGCAGTCTCAACAGCAACATGAATGGCAGCACAGAGGACAGCCTTCAGAGCACTGTCCTGTTCAGATTCCCTTCACAGGCACTCTGCTCTGGAAATGATGCCTCCAAATGACTTGGGCTTTGCCAAGTTGCTTGGTTTGACAGACTTAGCTGGAAGGCACAGGCCTCCCTGACAGCCCGAGCACACGATCAGCCATGCCTCCATCCCTATCCCTGCCCTCCAGTTTTCACCAAAGAGAATGTTCAGCACTGTTCACCAACACCATTACTGTAATCAACCTCTGGGGTTTTTTTTGGCTCCCCGAGGCAATCTGTGAAGACCCTCTCCCCACAAAAGTCTCCTGAGCATTGCTTGATATTCTGCCACATGATCCAAACGGGCCTCCTGGAAATCCCAACCATTATTTTTAACACCTTCTCCGAAGACCCAACCTCCAGCTGCTCACAGATGTAGTCCTGTCACTGCATTTTAATCGCACATTTGCCACAACAGCTTACTGAACTCATAGCTGCAGGAATGGCAGCTCTGTGCTCGAGCGAACTTCAGATGTAACCCTCTGAGTGTTATAGACCAAGAGGGTCTGTCTCGTGCCCAGTCAGTACCCTGTTTTCAGGCTATTGCACTCCCACTCACCCTGTTCTGAGCTCAGGACCTTCTGTCTTCCACAAAGGCAACCGCTGCTCAGAGACACAGAATCCACCACATCGCTCAGTAGATCACACCAGTCACTCTCACTCAAAAAACCATTTCTAACGGACTTCTATCTGACCTTAGCTTCCAAGCAGTACTTTCACTTTGTCCTCCTTTGCAAGACCAAAGAGTTTCTCAGCATGCGGTATTCTCCCTCGTTTCGCTGCGTTTATGTGGTGCAATAAAGTCGCTCCTCAATTTTCATTTTGACAAGCTAGTCAAAATGTGCCAATGATCACTTCATCACATCACGTTTAAGTATCGTGTACCAATGACTTTTTTCCTAATCCACTAGCACCTCTACGTGGTTCTAACAACATCCACACAGGACACTGTCCTGGAAAAACTGCCATAGGAAGATCAACTTTCCCCTTTCTCTGCTGATCCACACTAGTCCAAAACTGGAAATAAAACAATTCCACATATGGTTCAGATGTGGACTTCTCTCTGAATTTGTTAAGCATTCAGGTATTTTGTACTTGGGTTTTTTTTTTTTTTTCTGAAAAAGTACAGGGTGTCTTTTCACCCAGATGAGCATTCACTTCAGAGATTACTTGAGTTCAAAATGAGATTTAAGAAAGCTCTCAGCTGTAGAACCTATATAAAATTCTCCCATCCTGTGCTCAGGGAAGGGAAATACCCTGTTGGAGCCGTTTTACATTTTTATTCAAAGGAATCTGAAATACATTTTTCAGCTTTCCAGAAGTATTTGCTGCTGCTGCTAATGCTTTCCAAGCCTCAATGAAATTACTTGTTAATAAAAACATATTTTAATATGCTGGCAGGAAAATTGATACCATTTCCATTCTCTGCCTTAAAACAAATGAAACGTAGGAAGGAATTGAGCTGTCTCATTTCTGAAACGAGAAGCAGATATTTCTTAAAGTTCAGATCATTTCCAAGTGTAATTTTTGTATAACAAGCTTAACTCTGACCTTGTGCTATTACTTTTCTGGTGCTAACTTTGTAGGGGAATGTATTACTTGGAAAACCTAAAAAAAAGGAATACCATTTCAAAAATCTTCTGGCCTTCCCACTGATCAAAGTGAAAAATATCTCTAGTTCATCACTGTGAAATCAATTTGTGTGAAAACACTAAGTTATGCCCACTGCACTAAGGCTGCGTAGTAAGAGAGAATACGAACCGTATGGGCTGACTCCAGCCACTTGTGCTAACCAGCTACCAGTCCTCTTCACAAAGGGCTGCAGGGTTCCACTGCACGAACGGTGGGGCTGTGCTTCAGCTCTCTTCACACCCATTTATCTGCACGTAACGCGACCAAGCAGCCTGCAGTTGAGCAAAAGTCAGTCTTCCCCAGCGGCTGCTGGGGCAAACTTCCAGGGAAGCACACAGTCACAGAGTGGAAGAGGTTGGCAGGGACCTCTAGAGCTGATCTAGTCCAACCCCCCTGCCAGAGCAGGATCCCCTAGAGCAGATCACACGGGAACAAGTCCAGGGGGAAGGAGACTCCCCCACCTCTCTGGGCAGCCTGTGCCAGGGCTCTGTCACCCTCACAGGGAAAAAGGGTTTCCTCATGTTCAGGGTGACCAGTTCAACCTTCTCCGCCCCGCCCCCCAGCTTTTTTTCCCCAGTGCATCAGGCCCAGCTGAAGTTAAACTAAAACCATCCAGACTTTTAATTTTCAGTTATTCTTGACACCATTAAAGGTAGGAAAAGCTGTTTGCTTTGAAGTGGCACCTGTCTTTTCATTGGAATAGGGAGAGCCGAGTTAAGTTCCTGCCTCTGCTGGAGAGAAAAGGAGGACACAGCTTCTACCAGGAAGCTCTCCGGATTGTTTCAGGATTTATGTCTTGCAGGGAGGAGGTGAGGCTCTCCGCAGTTAGGACAGTACTGACTCAGGGAAGGAAGGAAAGAAAATTACTTTCTATCCTACTGCTCAAGGCTCTCAGCAGTGCCGTGGGATAGTGTCACTCCATTTTAACATTTAATTTCTGTGAATGAAATAATATCTACAAGTGATGGAAAATATAACCCAGTCAGTATACCTTATGGTTTGTCACCTATTTTATGTGAAATAACTGTTCAGATTCACTCACTCAGAGAAGGGAACTGAACTTGGATCTCTCGCTTCTGAAGGGAGTGCCTGGATAAGCAGTCATCTGAAACACCACTTCTAGGCCTGATCACCCCAACTGGGGCAAGACTTACTCAATCTGCAAGAGATGCGGAAGCGGGCTCTTAGAGTAACGCGGGCTGTGGAGAGGATAGCTCGTACGAAAGTACACGAACAAGGCTCACGTAACATTGCAAAGCCATGACTGAACTTGCGGCCAGTACTTCAGCGTAGAGGCTGGGAAAGAACGAGGGTAAGCAGAAGGGAAAGTGAAGAGCTATCTATGCTAAAGAACACCACTGACAAAGAATAAGTAAGTGTGAATCAACCACAGATAGATTCAAGCTTGAAACTAGATTTTTCTTTAGCCACCTCCTCTGAGGTACTGGAAGGAGGAGAAAATGGTAACAGCTTTGCCACTAGGAATTTCTTTAGTTCTAAGCTGGGGCCTGAAAAGTTTATAGATGGGATTAGAGGGGATTGATGGCAGTAGCAGGGGGCCAGACATGCTGACCCAGAAGGTCTACTGCAGATGCCTGTTTCTGGGTCACAGCAGCATCACTGGAGAGATTTGAGAGGTATAAGCTCTGGCATGGGAGCTTGCTTGTTTGTTTTCCTACACAGAGACAGGCTGACATTAAATATGGGCTGGGATTTAATGAAAAATTCTGAATCTAGTACCTGCAGTACAACACTTATGCCCAGATTTTCAAAAGGAGAGAACTAATTTGAAAATCTGATCTCTTTTCGGGGCCTATAAAGATGTGTACGACAGAGAAATCTGAGTCCTTATGCTTGCTTTGCATCATTTTCCCTAAAAATAGGGAGAGAAATGATTCTTTTGTCTGTCTTCACACAGTTGTCAACTCTGGTACAGTGACTAATTCCTACTCAATCTAGAGCCTACAAACAGTGAGACTTCGGCCTCTCATGGGTCTGTTAGCTACTACTGATAATCTAATATAAAACTTATATGTATATATGCGTTTAATTATACACACTAATAACTATTTCCCGTTCATAAGTACTCTTCTCATAGGGACAGAGTACTTCCAAAATAATTAAAAAGTAAATTTAAATGAATTGTGTAAGTCATCGAAGAAATGAAAAGGTTTTTATTGAGCAGAGAATACATGGTGGGTCCTCTTGTTCAGTTCCACCTCTGTGCGTGGTGTAAGTATTGTAATAATGTCAGCCCATCACCCTGCACGAATACCAGCTGCTGCACTGGCCTCCAGCTTGCCCTTCCACCACATCAGCCTTCAGCTGATGTCAGGAAGTGGTTTTATGATGGTCAAGGGAATTCTGGCCACTGCAGTTAAAATGGTTTCTGTCTCACTGACATTTTTTTCTCCCAGCATGCTCTGCCAGGTTTGATCTGCCATTTTTTTGCTTTACCTTGTAAACTTTCAGTTACTGATGTGCAAAGCTTAAATTAGGAATTGGGAAAACCTCTTAATATTAAGCGTTTCCAGGAAAGAATCTATAAAAACCTGCAATGCTCTACATGGATGGTTCAGAAGAGAAGTAATCAACCAACTCCGTAAATGTCAAGGGGAGGATTAGCCTTTACTTCTGATGAATCCAATACAGCAGCCACATTAAAAGGTGCCCTTGCATGTGAAACTAAAAGGACTATTTCCTGCTCTAACAAAGTCTTTGACTTTCCTGTGAGTAGTTTCAAGTTTACCTCATGCAAAGATCTGTTGAAGTATTGCAAAACCAAGCAACAACCGCCCTCCCCAAAAGCAAAACAAAACCCACCTTGATCTAAAAAGCTGAAACACCCTTGAAGACCATCTACCCCCCTGCTGAAGTTGATAGAAGAGGGTTTTGGCTGAGGACTTCAGATTAGCAATTACAAAAAGAGGATTTTTACTTTGATTACTTATTTGGATTAAAACATTAGAACACCAACTTTGAAATGCCGTTCAGACAGAGCCAGACTCTGAATGTCACTGACCTTACTGTGATTTTTTTTTGCTGTCTGGTAATGTGAATGGCTAAAGCAAAGCATGATTACTTACATGCTCCACGCAAGTACAAACAATAGGCAAATACAGACAACAAGCACAATAGATTTCTTGCCACATTTAGTCAAAAGCCTCACTAATATACCTACACTAACCTGTCTGGTAAGGGTTTGACGGAGGAACTGAAGACAGCCAAAGGACTAACCTGGAGCAGGAGGAGCTGAAATACTGCCTTGGTTGAAGAGCACGACAGAGTACCTAAGTTACTCCGATGAATGCGGTCCCTAGGACTGCTCACAGACAACCCACAAGACATCTCTGACTATTTCGATGGACTTTGGGCCAGCCCTAAGTCAGGCAGGGTTCACTGTACTCCCTAAAGATGGCAGCCTGCACGTTCGTGGCTTTGTGGCCACGAGTCCACTTCACCGGCAGAAGATGGTAAGAAGCAGTGCAGCCTGCGGGTAGCTACCCTTGTATCCCTTGGCACTGCGCTGCAGGAAAAATGCGCCTTTGTCACTGAAATACCTGATTTACCACTTCTTTCAGGCACGGATTTCATGTACAGGGCAACATTTTTAAAATATTAGAGAATTTAATAAGAAAATATTAATCTATTTGAGTATAATTAGACAACCTTACCAGATGTCGTCTTACTGATCTGCAAAGGTGATCCGGGAGCCGCAGGCATCAAAAAGGCAGCAGGGCAGTGCCCTCCCCAGCCTGGCGCAGTCCTGTCGTGCCCAAGCAAGAAGGGCAGAGTGGGTTGGGTGCTGGTAACAGGGCTCAGCCAAGAGTGCCATGAGCATCACACAAGTCCATAGCAATGAGGTAGATCCAAAGTCACGTGAACCACATCAGAGCGGATCTTGCAGACAAGCAGCCAAAACCCAGGGCGCAGGGGAAGAGGATGCAGAGCCTGGTGGCACACTCAGTGTGTATTTGCAACAGGACAGCAGGGCAGTAAAAGGCCTTCAGATGCTTTTTCTCAGGATGTTGAGTATATTATAGTGCTTTCCTTATTGCAGCCTTCCGGTGGTATCCATGTTGGAAATTAATTGAGCTGCAGCACAAAGGTTTGGGCATTCTGGAAAAAAAAATACAATTATGAACTTAAAATTGTTTTATTTTCTTTAAAACATAATTTATTTTTAAAAACACAAGTAAATTAATATTACAGCATCTTTTTTTTCAGCCAGGATGACACACTGGCTCTGGCATTTACAGGAAGCAGAGACACAAGAAACAAGCTCTTGTTTCCTGCTCACATGTACAACCAAAGGAAAGGAAAATACACAATTATGAGAGATGCATAAACTACTTCAGAGAGATTTTCATGGGAAGCTCTTGAAAACCCAATCTTCATTTGTAGAGCAGATATTTCAACACACCCAAACAGTATTAAGCTCTTTATCTGCCCTTTAAACCATGAGAAAGTAATTTCAGTCTGTGAAACATAGGAGCAAACAAAACCAAACTGCTCATTGAACCAACAGAGGAATGGACTGTGAGCATCACCACTGTTTTTTGGCCTCTTTTTTGCGTCCCTAAGTGATCCAAAACTGTCAGACATTAATATAAGATTACTTCTTGCCAAGATATTGAAGTAAAACATAAGGAAACCAGAGCTTTTGTTCTCATGTCCATGGAACAGCAGATATGTGTGCAAGACTCTTTTGAAGATTAAATCTGCTGTTTATTGATGTTAATAGGCACCATTAACTGGGCTCTACAAGAGCCAACACACTACAGAAATCTCTAATGCCAGGAACAGGGAAGCACATACCAGAAATAGGCACAGAAGCTCATTCATGTGCATCTACAGCGGATCCACCAACACCAATCACTCCTTCATTTTAACCCATTTCTGAACTGTTCCGGTCTCAGGTTTGGTAAATGCCCCTCCTCCAGATCCCCTACCAGTCTTGACTACTGTGTGGGAAGACTGTTTGTTTAAGAAAATTAAACAAGGTGTGGGATAAGACATCCTCAGTTTTCCCAACAATTGATTAGCCTTTTTATTTACAGCAGTTACTAGTCTTTTGCGCCACCTGTGCGAATCCTGAAAAGTGAGGACGGCTTTCTCCTGGCATCATGAATCCCATGCAAAACTTCATTCCTTTCCTAGCATTAGCTACCATTTACTCACAAGACGGAGGCTTAGCAAAGAAGGGGTTAATTTTCCAGGACCATTTTTGTTTAAAGCAAGCCAGTCAAATGTAGAACTAACCTCTGACAGAATCTGAGTAGACTCGCAATGCATGAAATTTAAATAGAGAAATTTCTCTAAAAACCAAAATCCCTCGAGTCCAGAGAGGTCACTGTTGGAAACCGTAACTAATGCTGCAAAATGGAAGAGTGTCATGGAGAGTGAATGGTCCTTGGCAGCTGCTTAATGGTGCTCCTCTGCTGCAGCACTCAAGGCTGACCAGCATCGACTGTGCCCCTGATGTACCGCTCCCTTTGGTCTGTCACCACCCGGCTGCTGAGCCCCCGCAGCCTGAGCAAAGCGAATTGCGATTCATGCACTGGCTCCCAGAAAACAGGCCAGGAAGTTAAATTTTGTTAAAATATTCAGCCTTAGCATGGAAGATCCTCTGACGTAAAGTTCCTGCTTTTCTGCCCCCCCATCTCCCTCCTTCTTTCAAAATGAAAGCCACAGAGAAACAGAGGGCTAATTGTACCTTAGGACATCCAGCATTAAATATGGTTGAATTAACAGTGCAGCCCAGCAGGCAGCGATGCGTAGCTGCAGCAGCCTAAACATGGAGTTTGCAGCCTGTCCTGCACGCCCTCCGTCCCTGTCACAGCGTCCAGGTGGCGTCTATGTCTGAAAGGATGGTGAATGGGAAGAAGTTTCTTTCCTCTGGACTCTTCCTTTTAATTGATATCTTTATAACCTGTTTCTAAAGTTTCCAGTCCCACTGATTTCTCAGCCCAGGTCCAGCGAGCAGGCTCTAGTATGTTATTCTACATATGCTGGGTACCTGCAACCCCAGAACGCGGGAGCATTCCCCAGCTCAGGACTTGCTTTGTTAGAATCGTTTCCTCCCTGGGATGTAATAACACCTTTCCTGGATATTTTTGTTTTAATTGGTCATGAGGATGGCTGAAACATGAGTCCTCTGCCCCCTCCCTGCTCCAGCCATCAGGTCACAGGCCTCCCTTCCCATCTTGCAACAAGATCCTGTATCTCTTCCTCTCTCTCTCTTAACCTTTACCAGAAGCTGTCTCGCCAACCTCTGTGCAACACGAAAACTTCACACATCTTATCTGATGAACTGAATTCCCTGGCAATCACAAGACCGGCTACAGCGGAACGGCTCTGAGCAGCACCTTACGGAATCACCGCAGAGACTGTCCCAACCTCACACTTAGGTGAGTAAGAATTAAATGCTTCGAGGACATTGCAAACATGATTTATCCTCTACGGATATTAACAACGAGCATGGTTAATCCTAACTGCCAAAGGCTGTCAGTACTTTGGGGGTCTAGGAGGGACTCGGTGCCAAAAGTCTTCAGGCTCCCTCGAAACAGCGAGTCAGTGTTTAAGTTACGTGTCTTACAGAAGACAGTTCAGGCAGACAGACACAGAGCCAGCGGCAGTTCATGGCGCACCCCTGCTTTGTGCCCCTCCCTTCATCCCTTTACTCTGCTCCTGTTTTCACAGGTGAAGCCCGCCCATGCACCAGGAATACCAGCAACAACAAAGGTGTTTGGGAGAGCAAGGTGGCTTGCTTAGTCAAAACCTCAATTTGAGCTCACAATGCTTTAGCGGCCAGCCAAAAAATGCCATTTTCCCCCCCATCTATTTTTCAAGGAATAATTTCCATGTGCTATCAAAGTTTTTATATCATTACATAAAACATGAGAAAGAGGGGTGCTTCTGGATAGCATCTGGTAAAAAAACAAAGAAATCAGCCAAAGAGGACACTAAGGCCGCCACCATGGGCAGAACAGAGGGAATGCAACAGAGAAAGAACAAAAAGAGAATGTAGTAAGACACGCAGATGAGAAATTTAAGTTTGCTGCAATGAAAAAGGAGGAGATAGCAGAGAAATCCATTGAAAGGAGGTGGTGGGACGATGTGGTATGTTTGGTAGCTGCTGGAAGATGGAAGAAGAGGAGATGGAATTGGAACAAGCAGGAACTCTAGCTTTCAGAAACTGCTACAGAGGAAGAAAAAACATCAATGGAGAAAAAGGAGACGCAGCTGCACTGGCATCGTATTTCCTTCACAGACTGGAAGAGCAGCCTTCAAAGTTATTGAGTAAACTTATATTAATAAAAACATCATAAGCTTTTCTATTTTTATATTGCCAGTTATATTTTCAACTCATGAGATCAAAGATTTTTCCAAAGGCAGTGAAGAAATTTATTATAGAAATATTTAAAGACAATGAATTAAAAAAGTAAAAGACATTTTCAAAATCTGGCTATAGGAAGTAGTCAAACTTGAATCAGAGCAGCCTTTCAGCTGAGTCTGGATTACAGGAAGCAATATCTTATAGCTGCTTTTTGCTCCATACATTCAAAGACTGTAGGCAAATCAGGCATTTGCCAGCTGAGACCTGGGCTTTGCTTTGCAAAAGAGAACACACCTTGCCAGCATCACTTTTCCATGGAGTTTGGCAGCTAGCCACGTTACAAGAATCTGAGAACAAATTCGCTTCTTGTGTACTGTTATGTTTTAGCTTTTATCACCATTACAAAAGCTTATGAGTTTCACTCCCCTTTATCAGCAAACACCAGTCATTCCGATTAAAAACTCTACCTTAGCTGACAGACTTTGTCACGTTCCTTTGTTGGTACCTTAAAACAAAAATATCCCACTGAATCCCGCATTGGACATCTCCCTGAGTTCTTTTACTTAATGTAAGTATCAGCATCTAGTTCTAAACCAAACAACAGCACACCACAGCATATAAATAACTGTCACTGCTCAGTCTGCTGCCTTTATTTTCATAAACTGTGCTTTACAGCCAAGATGTCGTGACTTATTTGCATGTCTCCATTGCTTCACTGAAAATGCAGGTTTCGTATTTAGAGTATTAGATCTGCACGTCCTTGCTCTGTTCTTAGCCTTACATATCTGCACAACCTCAAAATGACCACGTGTGTCAATTTGTTTGTGGGATGTATCTCTGCTTGTTTTGACGCTTGTTTGCAAAGCTCAGTCTAGCTCATTAAACTCAGCGGCATCTCATGTCCACTTCAAACACAGTGAGGTATTCTGGTGCACCACAGTTTGTTCAAAGGCCTGCAGGAGCTAGATTAAAGAGCACACCTGAGGTGACAGCATGGTTTTTGCTGCTAACCCTGTCCGGACTCACGTCACACTGGCAACTCACCATACATCCATCCTTTCTTTAGCAGACTAAACCAGGGGGAAGGCTGAAAACCAAACCCGGTGCATGTCTTGACTCAGTTCTGGAAATCCAAGGTGCAAAAGGCTTTGCTACCTACAAATCCTAGTTGTTTTGATACTAGGAAACTTTCCAGAATAAAACGTGTGGCTGACTTAGTGGCAGCATCATGTTAGGCCAACACGACAGAAAGGATATGTAAAGGATGAGATAGGACAGTAGAGCAAGCTGTTAGACTTCTTAATCTGCGCTACTGTGTGTCACAGACCTGAGTCTGCTTTCACTTGCATTAGCACATCTGTATTGCTACTCAGTGAGGGCACAGGATGAATTTTAGTTTGCTCATGCACTTAGACCTGCCTGAAAGGCAGAGCAGCTCTACCCTCAGGGCCAAGGCTGTTACCTTAGGCTCACTGTTCAGCAAGCACTGGCAATCTGCCTTCACCTCCCAGTTCCCAAAAGGGCCATAAAGTCTGTTTTATCTTCAAGGAGGTGGAATTGCAATAAACATAACATGAGGATGAGGAACATGCCAACAGAGCCTTTGGGGCTGAAGTTGGACACTCAACAATTAGGTGTTTTAGAAGTTTATAAATGAACATTATAATGGAGCCAGTAGGAAAAAAATAATGTGGTATTTCATTGTCTCTGGCTTGATGAGCCAGTCCTCTTGAGTAGTGATTTCTGTACCAGCAAGGTACCATAATACTGAGAATCCCACATGCGCTTACATCCATGTAACAGAATGAAGGTGCATGTGTCAGGGCTATGCTGCTCATGAGACAAAGCAGCACAAGCAGCTGCACAGGCTCTGCAGCCTCTTTAAAGAGCTGGTTTCAAGTTGGCTTTTCAGGAGTGACGGATCCACAGGAGTTTCTAAGATGTAAAAAAGGAGAGATTTAACATGCCCAAAAAGTTCTGACAGAATATAGTTGGATACCTTTAAGTATCTGAATACACTACAAATCTGCTATAAAACCTTGTAACTCAGAGACAATGTACCATGAACCATGGGTTTTCATGCAAATCCTCAGAACGCTACTTCTCAGGTTATGCATCATTACAGACAGCTTAAAAAGGTTTTACAGAAATATATTTCAGTCTTGAGATGCTAGTAGTCAACTATTCAAAGAATGATGGGACAGGAGAACTCTTGGCCACTTTAGTATCATTTAGAGATGACATAAATGACACTGTGAACCTTAATGGGTTTTGGAAGTTAAACAGTTGGCATTAGCACAGTAGGGCAGAAATCTGCTCTGATATTCAGAGGTTTCATCAACATTCACCTTATTTCATACAGAAAAACAGTTGTTGCTATTTCAGTTTAGAGAAATCTATTGCCATTAAATGCAACAAACGGGGAAAACCCCACATTGAATATTGGGGCCCTATTTTTGAAAGTATCAAATACATACAAATGAAAAGGGTAATCCCAGCTCCCAAGGGCCCACAGAGTAAAGATGACATTACTGAATGAGACCAAAGGTCCCCCCCTTAGCCCAGTACCTCAGGCAGATGCTGAGTGACAGCAGGTGGGCTACTGTCCCCAATTTCCTCCAACCTTCCAGTCCAAGCAAGCAATGACTGTCAATAGCCCACTCCCGCCTTCCCACTGGTGTGTTATTCTGTATGAAGGTAGCTATAAAAGCATCCAAAGGCCCTAGGGCACTCAATCACCTCAGAACACAAGGACATGATTATTGCACTCATGATGGATGAAGAGATTTCCCCCCATGGTGTTTCAGCAGCACCTGCCAGCTGATCTGGAAGTACAGATAATTTGGGTGCCAAAAAGTAATCTTCTGACACCATCATATTTTGCTTCATAGCTTATACAGCCTTCCAAGAACTAGCTCATTTAAGAGCGAGTAGGGCAGTATTTAGCAGTTTCTGATCATTTCTTCTCCCTATGGTATTCCATTACCACACCAGACAGAAGTGCTATCGGTTCTATTTTCTCTCTCCTGCAAAGAATACACTATCTCTTTGTATAATCAACCCATGGCCCGAGTGCTGATGAAGCTCTGTGCCTTGGTTATGACTGCGGGAGTTTGTGGTAGCTTATCTCCCTCCCCCACTGTCCCTACAGCGCTTGTCCACTTCATGCTAAGCCTTGCTGCTGAGCTTCTGGAATACAACGGGTCCACCGCTTGTGTTTTATCCAGGCTTCCGGTACAAACCTGACGCAGAACTTTGTCAGAGCTACTGACATACAAAGGTAGATGGCAAGATTGAAAACCGGTCTGAATTTATCCAAGTGGAAGGTGAAACAAAAAGATTTCCCAGCAAAATGCCACTGACATTTATATTAAAGGGGGGAGCAAAGCCCAGAACTGACATTTAAAAATAATGCCACCTGTGTGTAAAACCTAAAGCTCATTTTTTACAGGCAGTGGAAAAGCTTCAAGGCAACTCCCCTTTTCCCTTTGTTAATTGTACAGCCTTTCATCACAAAGGATTTACTTTTTTGCCTTTTCACGTTCTTTAAAAGTGATATTGAACAGAGGCTAAGCAAAAGGCAACGCAACAAGAACTACGTGAGTTGAAGAGAACTTAGCACAGGTAGCAGAGCATCACATTTAATTGCTTTGTGCTTATTTTAATAACATTTATCACGATGAACTCTTAAGTCATTACCAAGCATGAAATATGCAGTGCCGTGCTTTGCCATTTAACATATAATTTATCTCCCCCTTGCTGTGACAAAGACATTATTACTTTTTTTTAATAACTTCTTATCAGGCAGGTTCAGCCACATACCATTGGTTTTATTTCAAAACTTTGCACAACAGTCATTATCAGGAACTGATGCCTCATTTTTTTTCTTCATTACTAAGAAAAAAATCCATCAGGCCACACGTCAGAGTCACTAGTCAACAAAGTTACCTGCAGGTGAAGGAGAGGAAAGGCGATCTCGCTTAGCCAAGACCTTGTATCCCGGCTTTTTGTTTCTCCTCGTGTGGTTGAACGCTTCACAGATCCACAGGGTAAAGGAGGAGAGGTAACTCTTTAGATGGTATGGTCAGAAGGGGCACTCCTCTGATATAATATATACAAGTCAAAGAATTTCACCGTGTCATTTCTGTAGCAGACCTATCCATTTGTGATTGAACTCCATGTTGTTCAGCTAGGTATCCCGTCGTGATCTGAACTGACTGGAGTACTTATTTCATCCCTAAATAACTCAGTAATTCCTCTCCTTGGGGAAGTACTTTCTCTCACTTCATTTCCAGCTACTGCACTTCGTAGGGGCAGCACAAAGAGCCCTGGGTCAGAAATCTGATACACAGGTACTTGGGAGCTTCCTGCCTCCACACCTACCTTGGCCAGCGACAATGCCCTCTAATGTTTCACTGGAGTTTGTTTGAGAGTCCTCTGCAGAGGAGAGCGGAGGGTAGTGCTTAACGTTTCTTAATACACTAATACCAAGAACACTGCTTTTTAAAACTGCTTAGTGTGACTCACCCAGGGTGAGCACCAAATACGCTACAAACACATCTGCACCTCAGCAGGCTTTCAGCACACTTCACAGGGGAAGCAGTGGTGGCAGCAAGAAACAAGCAGAGCAGAAAATGAAAGATGAGCAGGAGTCACAGCTCATCAGCTGCTTAGACTTCAAGCATTTTGTAGGCATGGTAAGAGGTGAGATTTGAGAAGCGTAACAAATACAAACACAAGTTCAGAGTGCTGCTGTTATTATGAGCATGTTTGTTCACAGAATGCCTTTCCTAATTTCGCTGATCACCTTTACAACAAAGCACAGCCTGAAAAGAACAACGCGAACTACACACGCACAGTACCATGTCCTAAAAGCAGTGGTAATGGCTCAGGAAAACAAGTCAGATGGCCAGTTCAGCGATGCGCTCAGCGAGCGGTGGCATTCATGAAAACATACCACAAACATAAGACATAATCAAAACAGCCAGAACAGTCACCATGCACTTCGTGTAATGTAACGTCCCGGCTGCAACTCTGCACGTCTATTCACATGACGGAACGTTCGGAGATGCCTTGGGGACAAGGAGCCAGAGTCTGACTGCAAAGCAGGGTGGATTAGGATAACTGGGGCTGGACTAGACTAGACAGAATGGGGTTCCTCTCTACATCCTCATCAAGTTTGAAGGTATTTTGAAAATAATGAGAAAGGTCGTCTTGATTTCAGCTGCCCTCATCTTAGCCCCAGGTGGTGTAAAAGCATATAGATTTTGACAAATCAAAGTAGACAATTTGTTAGATAAACCAAAAGCCATCACCTTGTTGCTCTCTATAGCATTTTCATAGAATCACAGAACGGTTTGGGTTGGAAGGGACCTTAAAGATCATCTAGTTCCAACCCCCCTGCCATGGGCAGGGACACCTTCCACTAGACCCGGTTGCTCCAAGCCTCATCCAGCCTGGCCTTGGACACTTCCAGGGATGGGGCATCCACAGCTTCTCTGGGCAACCTGTTCCAGTGCCTCACCCCCCTCTCTGTGAAGAATTTCTTCCTGATATCTAATCTAAACCTCCCCACTTTCAATTTAAACCCATTACCCCTTGTCCTGTCACTACAGGCCCTTGTAAAAAGTCCCCCCCAGCTTCCTTGTAGCCCCCTTCAGGTACTGGAAGGCTGCAATAAGGTTTCCCCGGAGCCTCCTCTTCTCCAGGCTGAACAAACCCAATTCTCACAGCCTATTAAGTTGCATTTCACCAAATTAGCTTATTCCATGCATCAGTTTTGGATTTGCATAGTAGCTGAATTACAAGGCCTACAGAATTTCATTAATCTATTGGCCTACTCACCCACTTAGGAACTGAGTTATTAATGATCAGTTCACAGATTAATTTGCTGAGACAGTTAACTTGACACAATTAATAGTTATGAATGTAGGGCAACTATTACACTGACTTTCTTCTGAGGAACCCTTACCACCCAAAATGCTCAACTGGCCTTGTACCGTCTCTGCCCTATGGCAGGGAGCACGCCAGCAGGGCTCAGTCCCTCTGCAGGGGTCTGCAGTGGGGAGAGCCCTTCCTGCTCTGCCCTTCTTCCCAGGGCAGACTGGCTGGCTCTGCAGCAGGGCACAGGCGTGCACGCTGTGGATGGCTTTGCACAAGACCTGCCCCTGACTGGCCTGAGACATAGGGGCTTGGGAACTCCTGCTCAGCTACCAACAGCTCTACAGATACCAGCCCCAAATCCAGCAATCATACCCGCTTTGGATAAATCATCAGGAATGTCAGAGGGAGGGAAAAGCATATATTCTGGATTGAAGCTGGTCCATAATAATTTGGCCAAGACAATACAGCAAGTCTTTGACAGAGCCAAGCCAGATGCTCTCTTTCTGACGTGAAGGACCTCAAACAGGACCTCTCATTCACCCATGCCCCAGCTTCTGCCCTCAGGGTATGGATGTTCTAGATACAGGACCCGGGATGCTGCAGTGCCATAGCCCATACAGGACAAAGCTGCTTTCAGTGAGCCATGCATTATCCATCTTTCAGCCACTGAGTAGGATGCTGAAAACAGCACCCTTCCTGGAACTACCCTGCTGGCAACAGCAGCAGAGTCATCCTTTCCTGTGGTCTGCTTCCACTGGCGAAAAGAGGAGAGGCAGGTATTTCACAAATCCAGCTTTTCACTCCTAATTCTTTTCGATAATGGCTTATGTCTAAATGCTACTTAAGCAGAACAAAGAAGAATGGAAATTGATCTGATTCAGCAGCCTCTCCCCATGCTGTGGCACCAGGCTTGTGCTGCCACGTGTGATGCCACTGCTGCCCACCCCTAGCATGACAGTAAGATAGCCCAGACTTGACTGGTGTGACCCCGTTAAAGGTTGGGTGTTTGCTGCTGGCACAGAAAGCAGATGAACGAAAGATCACCTGGAAGGTGAGTGACAGAAGTGACAGGGAAGTTGTCCTGGGTGCTCAGCAGCTGAGCTACACCACAGCACAGTGCCCGAGGCTTCAGCTATGGGGCACAGTGCATGTCCTGCTCCAGGGCCCAGAGACTGTACAAAGCCCACATGAGCAGCTGTAGAAATAATTCTTAAAAAACACTCACTGTGTGGAAATCTCATTTATTCACACCCATTTCAAACACAATCGTCCCTAAGCACTCCCTGCTTTATCAGCTTTTAACCCACTCCCCCACCCCCAGACAGATTCTTAAGAAATATAAACTTTACTTATAACTCCTTCTATTGGCAACTAAGTGATTGAAAGAAATAAATCTCCAATATTAGTTTCCTTTTTGTACACTTGTTCTCACTCAAGGGTACTTAGGAAACTATTCTATTTGTCACAGTACAGTAACCCAGCACTTTGGGAATCATAATGTATCATTTCACAGCTTTGGTGGATAAATAGCTATAATTTTCATTAGTCCTCCTTCAGTAAGCTTCCCTTCTGAAACAAGAGACAAGGCAGAGTGTGGGGCTCTCTGTCACTGAAACGATGGCTTTGTATCACTAACCGGTAAGATACGATAAAGTGACAGAAATGGCAATAAAGCAAATCAATGCATTACCCTGTATGCACATATTACACACAGCAGAGGAAGGGCTTCGTGTGTAACAGATGCTTATGGTGGCTTTGTAGCATGTCCTACCAGCTGCTCTCTGTGGAGGTCTTGAGAAGACGAGGCCCCACACTGCGTCTGCAGGGACAGCACCATGGGTTCCCACTGGTCCTGGATTTATTACAGGAGAAGGACCTGCTCTCTCTCTCCTGTGGATGCAAGTGATGGGCTGTCTGTGTGTCTGAGGGTGCAGTTACACTAGAAATTAAGAATCTGATACTCAGGAACCATCAAAATGCTACTAAGCCTGTGTGCTCTGAACATGTGCAAAGACCCCTCTGTCAAAGGACAGATGCTGTTTCCTCTAAAAGAGTAATAATGGTGGAAAAAATTTCAGTATCTCAATGACAGGAAAAAAATAGAACATCTTCAATTCTGCAGTTTTCCTCAACGGAAAAGGGTGTTAAAGTACACAGAAGTGACATGGAAATTAAACACTGAGTAAAACTGTGAGCGTGTTTGAGTCCCTTTCTACTATGTTTCTGTTTATGAAGTTTTCATATGATTTAGCCCAGCTTTCAGGGGGGCAGGAGGACCAGACCACCTCCATGGGTCCCTTCCAGCCTGTTATTCCACAACTCTGAGCTAGTATTGGAAGTTTACTTATAGGTATTTTCTATGGCATCCTTTACCAATCCAGAAGACATCAATTTACGCCCATACTGTGCTGTTAACACCCATCAACCATCTGCTAGCCCTACACAAAACCACCTCGATACTAAATGTAACCCAAATCCTACCAACTCAACAAACATGAGAAAAATTGCTAAGTAAAGGCATTTTCTTTCCAGACACGTCTGAAAGCACAGAAAATGGATCCTTCCCCCAGCTGGAGCAGATTTCATCTCAAGCATTTGATATCTGATAGAACACTGTAATTGACAAATTATCATGCAATAATTTTTGCCACTAAATATATCTTTATAGATTTCTCAAGTCTCACTGTGTTTCTGAGGGCATTAATGCAATCTCTTAATATCTCAGCTATCTCTAAACAGAAAGCAGAAGCCCTTGATTAAGTAATTAGTTATGTCAGTAGGCAGAAATCATCAGCAAAATCATACCCTCTTTGGTATGAAAGAAACAAAAAAACCCCAGGGAACAGATTTGTAGTAAAAATAAATTTAAAAGAAGAAATCCATTTACCATTTGTCAATATTCACCTTGGCACTTTGCATCCCTCTTGCGCAGGGGGTAAATGGCTTACAGCCCTCCCAGCACAGAAAGTACTCCCAAACTGGGGAAAAGGCCTGTAAGCAGACAGCACCTCCACACACAGACATGCTGTGACTTGCATTGATCCTCCTGTGGGAGAGGGGACAATATGCCCCCCTCTCCCTGCAGAGAGTGACAATCCAGAAATTCCGCGAGAATGTGGTCGTGTTTACCTAATTAACTTATCCTTGGCCAGAAGAGAAGATGTGGTCTGGCTTCAAGATCTGTTATAAATTCTCAGCAGGGTAACAGAACCCAGAAAATGCATTGATCTGTCAGACCACATTTACAGAAAGGGGGATCATTGAATGCTTCCTCCTGCTAAGGAATTCACTGAGAAGAAATACAGCTAACCTTTGTGTTTTTTTCTGTTCACTTATAAAAAGCACAATAACCACATCTTAAAGGCTGAATCACTGTGAAAGCAATCTTGAGAACTAATAACATGAAAGCCAGTATTGATGAGACTGGGGTGAGAGAACAGCTATGCAGCTGCTTTTCCCGTAAACACAGGGAGCGGGAAGCCTGCTCGTTTCCTTGTGGGCCAAAAAAGATGCTCAGGGGATGCAAACTCCACCACTTCCAAATCAGAACCAGATCACATGGGTTTACAATCCCTTCCTCTGCTTTCGGAGTGATTACTGTAGCAGTATCAAATCACTCTTCATGTAATGTCAGTTTTATTTCCAACTACTTTAGATAATAACACGTGATAATTCATTGCACATTATTCTGACTCCATCCATACGCTCTCACACCATGACTGTAGCACCGACTTGCAGAAACAGATCTACACCTTCTCCTCTGCTACATGCTATCCTTACTTGGCGTTATACAGGCTCCGACCACGTTGCTCTCTAAACGCACATCGTTCAGTTCCCGGCCCTTCACCCTGATGATGGATTTGTGCTTTAACGTGGCTGCTCCTAAATAAAGCTTTGTTTTATCTGAGGTAGGCTGTATCTAGTAGGGAGATGATCTGAGCTTTGCCAGTGTTGTTTTGTAGTCAAAGAAAACCTACTTCATACCAGGGTTACATACAGCTGGACAGGGAACAGTTTTATAAATCTGACCATGTTCCTCACACAGCATTTTCAAGGAGAAAGTAATGTAATAATAGCAGGCCAGCGTGCTGACCCAAACCTCACTGATATTCCTAAAGTGTGTGGCCTATTTAGTGGTTTTCAGTCTTGTCTTTACCATTATCACCATGTGACAGGCGAGAATAGACCTTTCTCCAATTCAGCGAGCGAACCAGCCTGTCATGCCCTGCAGCCAGCTGATGAAACCTTAGAGCCAGTAATAGACTTCGTGGTCCAGTAAATTTCTGCTGCTCGCCTTGACAAAGGAATCCTGGGTGAAGCAGTATGGCCTGTGCCATAGGGGAAGTTGAAATGAAATGTTAATGACTCCACCTGCCCTTAAAACTGTGCATTGGATAGGTTTCCTTTTTTTGCACTAATGCTGCAATGGAACTCCTTCAAGCAGCCTTTTATAGAGGTCATGGTGAGATGTTAGGAGTACCTCGGGTTCTGCAAAGACCCCTTTTTCTACTGTAAACATTATCAACACAGTAAAAAAAAAAAAAAAGACAGGACTGAAATAAATGGTTGTGTAAATTCTATACATTGGATATTTTCAGTATGGTTGTGGAATAGCTTTAGAATCAGTTTCAAAGGAACATAAAATGACTTTGTAATTACAAAATAGATTTGGAATGATTGAAGTCAAGTACATTTTCTGAAAAGCATCCTAAAAATGTCTTGGCATTACAGAGCCTTGGATGTTTGTTTTATGTTCTATCTTGGGAGCAGATAAAATCTGCTTTTTTTCCTAGACATTAATGTTTGCCATAAAGTACAAGGAGAAAGTTAGCTGGATGTAGCAAGGAAGTGTCCTCATGCTCATAAAAAAATGTTCTGAGCAGCAGGCTACCTTCCTGGGTAAAGAGCTGCTGGGCAGGTAGTGCCACAGCAATGGAGGGGAAGCAAGCGCATGGAAATACAGCCTCAGGATTCACGAGGCAAAGCAGCATTGCCTTTGCTACGTAGCCCCTTGGGTTATGCAGCAGGCCTGGGGATACAATCTCAGCCTGCGGTGCTGCCCACCGATGCCAGGAGCGCACGGGGGCAAACACAGCAAGTGGGCAGCACGGGGCCACTTCCCAAAAACAAACACGGCACATCATGCTGGGCTGCTGCCTCTGCCTGCTCCAAGTTCTGGTGAAGCTGCCTCAGGCACACGAGCTGCAAAGTGGGTCTGAAGAAAGGAGTAGGTGGGAACTGGGTGAATGACGAACCATGAAAAGGAAGTAAGAAGGTATCTGCGCCATGTAACTTCTGTGACCTGAATGGCCCTTGGGTTGTGCCTGTCCCCACATCAACTCCAGAGAGAACATCCACTGTTAACCGTAACTGTACCTAACTACTTCAGTTAGATGTCTAAAGCTAATGCTATAAACACCCTCTTCATCTCACTCCTACTCAGAGTGGCCTAAATTACGCTGCTGTAGTAAATAAAGGGCAGTTGCAATGCCATCACTTCTTCACAATTTTCCAGATCTACACCCTTGCTCTCCACCAATTAACTTCTGCCTTTGTTTGGCCAACGAGTTCTTTTTTCCACTCAGGAGGAATTTGCACATCCATGTCTTGGTCATCTGAACTGAATTATTTTGGACAGCTAATAAGACAACTGGGAAAGACCAAGCTCCATGCCGTGAAATATTTCCATCTGTTTCAGGGAAGACAGCCCATTTGTTGGATCTTGGTCTCAGTGATTTTATTAGTCAGACTCTGGGGGGCACCAGGATCTCATGATGAAAGACAGGGGACAGCATCACTGCTGTTTCCCACACTCATATTTGCAGCTACTTGGATCTTGAATGTAAAATCAGGGCCAACAGTGATTAAGTTTCAGATGAGCCTCATCACGCTTCAGAATTCCCCTACTTCCACTTTTACAAACTCTCTCTGGACCTCTTCAGCTGGGAAACCAGCACAGAGATGTCAGGAGAAAATGCTTATTTTCAGTTCTGAAACGGAATATGCAATGTGAAACTGCAATATGTTAAATACTTTAAAAGTCCTATGCTCAGCTGGCGTAACTGGAGTATGGACATGGGCTGATGTGCTGAATCTCAGAGTTGCTCCCACTGTCTCCCTGCCCTTTACAGTGTGTTAGTTCAGCTCGTGATCCCAAATAAACCCAGAGAACATGGGGACGTGAGCAGGTTTTTCCCCACAGCTTCTGCTCATCGGTGACTTTTCTCAGAAGCACAGGGTGGGGTTCATGTTCTCTTATAATTGTTGTCTTGCTCTTCTCCGTAATCACCTCAGCTTACAAGCACAAACCAATATCCAAAATTATTATTAATTGCAATGAGAAAATTGCTCCTAAAGAGAAGTTAAGATGATAAGTGCAGGAAAAGCACGATTTGAGGTAGTGCAGGGAAGACTTCTAAGATGTCAAATGCCCGGAACACCCACACAGTCATTCAACCTGTTCGTAACAGTAACTAGGAACCACTACCAGAAAAATAGCAATACTAAATAAATCCAATTGCCAAATTCACACTTCTGCCTCCTACTTATATGAATTGTATGATATCATCTCCTCTCCCTGACCGTGTAATGTGGTTAGCCAAAATGGCAAGAATGGCAAACATCATCCAACACGTGACTTGCAACTTAAGCAATAAAACCATCTCCATGTAACTCCTTATCATGTAAGGCAAAAAATACTACAGAATTTGTGGAATTTACGTACACACTGAATATTTCAAATGACAATTGCTTGCCAGCAGTCTCAAGACCAAACAATTACACTGCAATATGTTTAAATAAACCATACGTCTGCTTTAATGTACAGATTTTCAAAGAGCACTGAAAACCAGGAAAATCTCTTCAAATTAATCACTGTGAATTATTCAGTCAGTTACAATTCTAGTCATCTGTGTTCTGGAGAACAAAAAGATGCAATTTATTTGTCTGACTCTCACAAAGTGTCCACCCATTCCTTTAAGCTCTATTTTCACCATGCTTTATCGGGACCGTTAGACAGCTCTACAAAAGCATATTAACAACAAACTGAGCTTCCCAAAGTACACTGAGTAGCAACTAGAACTTCTAGGTGAAAACCCCAAGAGGGAATATTTTTTGGCGTCTTTGATAACTGCAGTCCCTATTGTCTTTAATTTCTAGATTAAAAGCAGAAGGAGGTGGGGAAAGAAAATCCTTTTTCACAGACTGATATTGTCATCTGAGGATATTATCTAACTATAATTTATGCTTTAAAGCACTTCAAAAGGAACTGATATTTTTACAGATGCCTGAACTCTCACAATCTGTACAGCTGCCAGATGTTAATACTCAAGAGAAATAGAAATTCAGTTGTTTAAGACCACAAAGAAGCAAAACCAAAAATCCAACATACAAAGAGAATTCTAATTTGACCTTTGTCTTTAATCCAAAGTCAGAAACTGTTTGCCTGAAAATGTGGTAATTGCAAGATGCAATTCAATCCATCTGGAGGCTGAGAAAGCTGATGTGTATCTGAACCTAAGCTAAGTAGAGCAAACGCAGTGTACAAACACCTACCTTCACAAGCCTTAAAACGACCTTTGTTGTGGAAAAAGAAGCAGTGGCCCATACTTCTATCACAATAGTGCAAATTAACCATCCCCAGCGTATGTAGGCTCATGCACTTCTATACAGGCACTGTCACCATAAAAGGCTTCAATGCACATTATTCAATCTTTGCTTTTGAGACGCAAGGAGCTGTCACTCTTCCTGTCACTTTAACATGGCACTCTAGAGCTATTTCACGGGCCTTGAACTAAATAGTCTTAGAAGCTCTATCAAGAGCCAGATTTTGCTGCCCTTCACTTTCCTGGACAGTACAGCTCACCTCAAATTATCATGCAAACAAAGGGGTTTTTAGGGGGTAGTGGATTAGTCAATATGAATGGCAGTGCTTTGTCTACAGAAGGAATGTTGCACCCTGTGGCTGTTGATGGAAGAAGGCTTTGTCCATTGTCCCACTGTGCTTTGTCAAGTGCTATGGGGTGTCCAGATGCTACTGACGTTTCCAAGTCTTTGCCTTAAGATTTATCCATTGCTGCTGTCTGTTTTGTGAGAGCAACCTAAGCTCAACTGGACTTGGAGGAACTACCCACTAAAGGAACAAAAGCAAGCAAGCTCCTCCACCTGCAGACCACTACACACCTACCCCTTCACCTGGTCCACATTCTTCTGAGCCTTCCTGTTTCTTGCCCTAAGGATGACACAAAGCCCAAGTACCATACCTGTCTTGAAAACCCTCAGCTCGATACCTCTCTTCTCTCCCAAGGGAACTAGAATAAAAAAGAATCTCTTGCACCCAAACACCGCTGCCCTTCAGTAAGCCCGAGCAGTAACTGCCAAGAGAAACAACATTCTCCCAACAACTGCCATTCTCCATGCTGCACCAGAGTTCAGGCATCCACTGCCAACCAGTTCCACAAGAAAGCTGACTGAAACACAGGGCCTCTGCTTTCCGTGTCTGAGCACCTGCCACCCAAAGGCACCTCACCTGAGGAGCCCTTCCACCCAGCTCACCTTTCCTCCTCCTCCTCAGAGTGAGCAGTGAGAACTGTGAATCCAGAAAGCTTGGCCTGATTTCCCAGGCTGCCCTCTGCTTCCCACGACAAGAGTATGGATTTGCTCATGAACGTGACGTTTTAGAGGTAACCTGTGCTGGAGGAAGCAGCAAGCAGGTCCTGGGCACAAAGCATCACAGGGCCCCGGCAGATAAACGTCTCCCCACCTTCCCCTGCTGCAGCTGCTGAGAAACAGCAGCCAGAGAATTCCAGTTTTAATCATAGTTTTGTTCACCCTCCACAGAGCAGTAATAAAAGGTTCGACTGGGGGGGTAGAAATACCACAACTAGTCATTCCCACCAGCCATACATCTGGCCCTTAATTACCCTATGGTATTTATATAATCAAAGAAAATATTCAACTTGTATGACTGATCATGTTGGAGTAGTGGAACGCATTAGCAAATAAATAGCAAAACACACAAATTTGTCAACAGATGGATTACAACCCAATGTAATTAAATGCAAAATAGTTCTGCTTTTAAAGCAATTGCTCATAAATTAGCCTGTCAGCAAATGTATGCAACTAATTGCATGAAAAAAATTAGGCCATAAGACAATATTATCTGCACATAGTCTTTCTAAACAATGTAGAAGTGATTGGGTACATTATTAATTGAAAAGAAGTCAAACTGCATTAGTTTAATTGCTCTTTTTTGTGCAAACCTATTAGAATAATTTATACCATACTTACTCCCTTTTACATTTGATGATAGGTATTTAACTCTTGTTTGTAGACTAACAATAACGATTTCACCTTTTTCTCAGCTTAATAAATGCAGTAAGAATGCTGTGTTTGTCCAAGTCAAGGTGAGCTACGACTGTGTCCCAAGAGGGCTTATGCAGAATGCCAACTGAAGCTGTCCTTGGAGATACAGTCCTTCCTAAATGAACCAAGGCTGTTGTAGAAATCCAAGGCTGCAAGAAAAGCTGATTTGCAGAATGGAAAGACTAAAGAACTGTAAAACACATTCTAAAACCAGAGTATCCACGATGACACTGACAGCCCTGAGCAAAGCCAGTCCGGAACAGTCAGCTTTCACATTCAGAGCCCAGCTCCGAGACAACTAATTAGTGGTTTAATCCCATGCTTTTCAGCCTGGGATCTACCAAGGCCCTATGGGCTGCTGATCAAGAACCTATGAAAGGTCACGCAGGAAAGCAAGCCTGGTTGCTCACACTTGCTGTACGGGATTTGGCATCTCTGTTTGGGTTTATGAACCCCTGCTATTTTCTCGAAATGGCTGAAAAACCACTCATGGCCCAAGGTTGACAGTCACAAACACAAAGATTGCGTTGGTTTCAGGAAGCTTTGTAATCGAAAGGGATATATATTGGGTTTAGCTCCAGTCTACTGCTGGTATAAATGGGGAGAGCCTCTGCTGACATCAGAGAAACTACCCTAAAAGAAGGATCACAGCTGTGATGCATTTCATGTACCTAATCAAAACATCTGCAATTTGAGTGTGGGTAATGAACTGCTCACAGACAATTGGTGAACTAAGAATCATCCATGTAAATTATTCAGTGACTAATTTTGACTAATGAATACATTTGAGAAAAAATGAAAGCTACTTACTTTACATATCTTAAGCTTTTTTCCCCCTCCTCCTTTCTCTATATGAATTAAAACTGGCAGAGAAGTAAGAAACAGAATTGCATGCAGAAATTACCAATTTGGTGGCAGAAACACACATCCCTCCAAAAAGCTCACAAATGATCAAACTGAACCAAAATGAAAACACTGATGATCCAACAGCAGTTCCCACCCACCTCTGTTGGACATTTGTCCCAAAACAATGGATACAAGGGGCTCCCAAAGCAGAGCCTTGCCTGTCAGTCAGCAGAACTGTGTGGGGACGTGGAGAATCTGGATTCAAATTCATCAGCTTGTTCTGTACTGTGAATGAAATCTTAATCCTTAGGCCACAGGATATCCACAGTAGAGTTCACCATCCCTCTTACTGATGGCATTGCCTCTTACATGGAGCAACGGTAAATACTGTGTATGAGAAAAGAAGAGAAAGTGAGAACAGTTCTGTTGTAACCCTGGGTTCAGCACCTGGGCTGTGCTCGCTGCAGTCTCCCGAAGAGTGGATATTCAGTACATGAAGTAGAACAGCTTCTTTACATCAGCTCCAGAACTCCTCCAGCCTGAGCCCCTGGCCCACACCGTGGGTCCTAGCTCCTTACGGCAGTGTTGTTACTTAAAAGAGCAGAATTACACCCTTCATCTTCATATCTCACCCTGAAAACAAATATGCAGAGAAAATGGAGAAACTGAGCCAAAAGAAAAGTGAAAATAAGAGTTGCAACTCTGAGCTCTTCACCCCTGGACTTGTCTGGAGCATTATTCCCAGCACAGGATTCACCTTCAAAATCCTTATTTCACTCAGTTGGAGTGACTGGTTCCAGTTTTTTTCAAAGTAAGCATTTGCTCCAGAGATATTTGCATTATATGAGGTGTGGGAACATGATCAGAAATTTAATATAGCGACTCGGCTGCTCCTTCAGCCAATCTCCTACCTCCTCCAGATCTGCAGGGTTAGGAAGAGCAGATCAGGCAGACCTGGGGCAGTGTCCAGCACCTTTGCCTTCTCACACCATTGAGGATAGTTGTGGGTATAGGGCCGTTTGCATGGTGTGCACTGGTGAAGTCCCCCAAAAACGCTTTGGCTTTACCACTAATGGCTAAGAAGGGGAAAAAATAAAATTCACTGGAGAGAAGCTTCTGTGACCGCTTGCAGAATGCGTAACATTTACAAAGGTTTTGCCTAGGGCATATCCTGCTGTGATATTAAGGGCTCCTAATGTCCTGAAGGAGGCATTGGCCATCTTTCCATGTATCTCCCAAAACCGTCCAGGTGCTATTGAGCAAAGGACCCTCACTGAACCTGAGCCTTCAGAAAGTCTTTGTGGAGAGTCTTCTCAAAACAGAGAGAGGATTTTTTTTTTCTTTTTCACATTAGATCCAACCCAATGGTCAGAGACAACCACAGACTTGCTTCCCAGCTGGCAACTTTTCAATTAATCTAGCAAGCATCTTAGGTTGTTTGTTGATTAGGGAAAGCAAGGAGGAGAACAGCGTTCTGGGTAAACAGCCGCATCCAAGACAGAGAGGAATTTCACAGCATATGAGGTATCTGCTGAGGCAAAGTTAGGCCCTAAAGAATTCTAATGTGTTCAGCAAGTGAAAAATAAATGAACACTCAACACAGGACAGCGCTGTATTATTCCTGGATTGATAATCAACTCAGCTTTCTTCCCCAACTGTAAGATTTGCTTCACAAGGCTCACTAAACTTTTATAAGAAATGCCACAAAGCTGACAAGCATTGCCAGCTGATGGTGAAAGAACTGCAATTCATTATTTGTATTACTGCAGGGCCCAGAAGCCATGGTGATAGACCAGAACACACAGAGCTATTGCTCTGCAGACAGAGCACAGACAAACTCTTCCCCCACCTACTTACAGACCAATGGGACGCTGATGCCTGAAGGCAAAGAGGCAGCCAAGGAAGCAAGGAGAGAACACAGCATGGTGCTAGCAGCAGCCAGAAACAGCAGCCAAACATTTTAGCAAAACAAGGTTTAAGCAGGGAATGGCAGAAAGGGGAATGGCACGGCCTGCGGGAGGGTCCTTCCAGGTACGAAAGGCCTCACAGCTACAGAGCACATGGCTATGTGTTTACAGGTGAATGAGCACAGAAAGGAGAGTGCTTGCATTAGTCTTAGTATGACACTTCCTTTCTGTGCTTTAAGACGAGTAATCTGGATGCACGCACTCAGAAAAAAAAAATTCAAGATTTGCCAATGTGGGTGGATAAACCTGTCATTATTAAAATGAATCCATTAACTAAGATGCTTTATAAACTCCAGATGATCTTTCTCCCATTATCCTGTAAGGAGATTAAAATTTTTCATTGTTGCTTTTATGCAATTTCTTTGTAACGGGAAAGAGCTCAAGGTTAAATTGAAAAGCCTTTCCATCCAATAAAGAGACCATATTAATTTTCCCTCATCTTAGAGAAAATATATGGCCTTGTGAGATATAAAGGCTGTAAGAGTGCTTCTATCTAGGCTCTGTGCTGATCTGGTTAATAATGGAACAGTGCCCCGGCCAGCCATCTGCTTTACTGCACTGTTCTGGTTGGGAGCAAGGCTGCCCACGCCACTTCCAATCAGTTAAGTTCAGTCTGAACAGGATAAAAGTTTGCAAAATACATTTTAAATCCCGGGATCAAGCAGTTAAGCCCTCTCTTGCAAATTAGGCCTTCAGTGACTCTGATCTTCCTTTTAATTTACTGCCTCCAAGAAAGGAAATAGAAAATAAGAACAATGTTTCATTCCTGGCAGCAGTTTACAGTAAGAATATGGGGACTTATGCAGACATAGTACGATCAGCAACCATGCCAGAAAGTTAAATTCTGGCCTGCTGTGTGCAAACTCTGGATTGGATTTAGGCATATATACATATAGTCCCACACATATTTGCATATATACATGCTTACACACATATATAACCTCCCACCTGATGCTAGAGCTGTGATAGAAATCCTGACAGGTTCCTGTGTGTTAGCTAACCGGTATGGCTCTACCCTGACCTGGAGAG
>NW_010235413.1:87902-105022 GCF_000690775.1 Eurypyga helias
GCTTTTCTCCTGGCACATGCTGCTGTGCTCCCATACTATTGTTTAGGCATCTCTCGACCTTTTTTGCTGGCTGGTTGCTCAGTGCGTGCCCAGCTCTCTGCTCATGCCCCCTCTTCAAAGGGTACAGCCACCTCCACTACTCTGGCCAGACCTTGGTGCCACAAGACTCTTCCACAAGTGAATTGTTCAGTACAGAATAAGTTCTATAATCAGAGTATGGTTTTTTCCTACCAGAAATGCCAGCCAAAGACCAGCCTGGAGCACATGCAGTAGATTTTGGAGTGAAGCTGCCATGGTGCTGGTACAGACTGGCTGTACACACACAGTCAAGATGACTCGTGCCGCAGGTACTCCCACCTTTCCATGGAAAGATGGAGTCTTGGAAAACCTGTATGTATGGCAGTCCTCAGCACTGGTGAGCTGAGGGGCTAAGGCTGGTGGCCGGCCTTTGTGTTGAACTCTACCAGTACATTTTGGGATATAAATGTGAGCACCCCAGGAGCAGGCACGGCCTCCAAGGCAGTTTGCCTGTTTTAATGTAGAGAAGGGCTCCCCTCTCCATGGGCAGGAGCACACTGCTCCAGCCCTGCTCTACATTTCTGAACAGTTAGCACTGCACTGCTCATGACAGCTTTGAAGCGCGTGAACAGAAGGGGAGAGTACATCCACTGTGTATAATGCATTAATGGCCCGCGGCTGTCACCAGGGACAAATCTTTCCTGCTGCTTTCAGTGGGATGATTAGACTTCATGCTGGAATGCAAGTTTCCATTAACAGCCAAGGTAAGTGAACATCAGGAAATTATACGAAGCATCAGTTTTATGAGCTGAAAGATTTGTTACTTCCACCCACACAACTAAAGGCATTATTTTAAGAAAGTGTTTAAATTCTTCTTAAACCTTGTTCTTGATACATCAAAAGAAAGAACCAACTACAAACGCCTCCCTTTCTCCAATTCTAGCATGAACTCAACTCCCCAGGGTGCTTCTTAGAGGTTTTTGATGGATAGATTAACTCCTAATTGTCCGCCCAAAGCCTCTGTTGTTCCTGAAGTTTACTCTGTCAGAGTTGTAGCTAGGTGTGGTGGGACCCTCAGGACACCAAGCCTGCAGGCCAGGCGGGCAGAGCCAGCAGGCACTTGCCGACTAGCGCTCCCAGGCCCCCTGCTCCAGCTCTTGCCATCGCCCTCCACCTGAAGGGAGCAGAAAGAGTCCAAGAATGCTGCACACACTTTACAGGGGATGTTCGCTTCTGATGGGGGGCATGGAGGAACCGACCAGGCAGAATACATGAGCACAAAAAGGAAGATAAACACCGCCCTTCTCAATTTTCCTGTCACTGGAATGTAAAGGGCACCTGAGACCTCTCCATCCTTCCCCCCACATCCCCTATGACTGCCGTAAGCTGCTTTATCAGGTTTGCTCTTTATCCACACCACCACAAACAGTCTGTACTTGCTCTGCTCCATTACAAAAATGCTTGTATTTAAACCCCATGAAATTCCAAACCAAAACTGCTAAGGTCACCAAGTGAAACAACACAGTTACATATTACATGATTTATAAATATCAGACTCTGAAAACCCAAACTGGTTAAAACAAAAAGATTCTGATGCTTGCCATGACTCTGCAGAAGGCCAGGGTTCTTTTACTGAGCTTTTTATTCTAAGCACTTGGTCTGAAGACGTACTGGTCTAGGAAACATTAAAGAGTAACCTGCCATCTGAACTAGTGGGGGAAAAAAGCATTAGAGAAAAATTAAGTTGAAAGCCTTTTCGTAATTGCCAAATGGCATAGAAATATTCTTTTTTAGTTATACAACAAATAAATATGGGAATCTTCTCCCTAAAGATGTCTTCCAAGACTCCTATCTCTTAAACACAGGAGCTGCCTACGCAGAAGTATTCAGAGTCCAGCTCCTCCTGCCCATGAATCAAACAGCTTCTCTGAAATGAGCAGGATTTTCTTCCCACTCGGCCCTACTTCTTGCCAGGAATCACTGGCTTGCTTCTGATTCCACGTGCATCCGTCTCGCACATATGCTGTCAACCGGAAGTTGGCCTGGGAGGATCTAGTATGACACACGACTTCTCTAGACAGATGCTTGTTGATTTGGGGTGTCCGTACAATGCCACCTGAGTGCTGTTCCCTAGTACTGTCCATCAGTGAAAAGGGAGTCAGCAACTCTCTGCGACAGAGGGGGCTGTTTTTAAAAAAGCTGAAAAGGTCTGTGCAAAACGTCCCGTGACTTGAATGTCTTACTCATTCAAAGGCACTCATGCCCTTCTCCATGATTCTGCAGAGCTGTGGAGCAAACCTTCATTAGCAAATAAGGTAAGAACATACTGCATCTAAACTAAGGATTGAAACCAGCCCAAAACAAAACTAACTCCGAGTTGAATCTCTGGGATTTGAAAGAGCTTGGATAGTCTGCTTCACCTCCTATGTCTCACCTGCATGCATCTCCGAGCTCAGGGCTTCAAAATACAGACCCAGGAAAAATCTGGTGTGTGAAAGAAAGAAGGAACTTTGTCACTCTAGAAGAAGCACCTAACTCTGCAACACAGGCAAGATGTCCTTTCCGCTCAGTAGACTTGCAGTAAGTTCTCAAATGTTTGGTGCTTTTTCAAATGAATCTTTTGAGACAGTATTCTGCATCTTTTTCCTGTGAAGGAGGGGAGCGAAGCCGTGCCTGGCCCAGCAGCCGGCCTGAGCACCCACAGTTACAGAGGCAGGGGGTTGATGCTTGCCTGCCACAAGTAAAATTAAGTCTTCCATCTTTTTTTGTAATTTGAAACTGAAAACCCCAATCAGTAATACAGTCTTCCTTGAGCTACAACCAAGGAGAACAGGCCAAAAACTCTGTTACTTATTTTTTTCTTCTTCCCCACAGCAATCCTTCTAAAAATTCAATCTAGCAGTTCACGCTTAATTGCTCACTTTGAGACAATCCAAACCTCTAGAAGCCCTGTCTGACAACAGGTTTTGAAGTAACTTTGATGGTTTGTAGTATCAATGTTCAGAGGCACATTTTCAAAATTTCATCCAGACTCTGTCTCTTCAGATGCAAACAAGTGGACATTAATAATCTAGCAGTAAAATTTCAGACATTTGCATAGTTTGGAAAACAGTGAGGCCTTTTACTATTTAAGTATCTGTCTCTATGTAAGTTATTAGACTCCAAGGATCCATGCATAAAATCAATCTTGATTGTCCAGAACTAGCTATCAGTTGGATTTAGGAATACATCATTTTTGCAAGTACATCAAATACATCAATTTATTGCAAGTAACAGGCACACAGCAAGAGACAAATACCCCTACCAAAATCATGTACTCTGTTCTGCTCCCAAGCTGTTATTTTTCTTGGATCAGACTCGTTCTTTTACTGAGATGCTCTGCACATGGGTTATCGGGATGTCTGTCCAACCCTAACTCCGCAGAGGTCTTGCTGCCAACCCCATTAATGTCTTTGCTTAACAGCAACCTTCAACTTGGAGGGGATAAAGATGATAAAGGTGTCTCTTTTGCTCAGTGATGCTACAACTGCCCTTCTCTCCTAGGAGAGCAATTCCCTAACCTGCCTCCTGGCTGTCTACTTTTGGGCTCCCGATTCCCTTTCTAAGTCCAATTTCTGCGGTGAATTTTTGACACCACGCCCTAGCGCCACGACCCTGCTCAGACGCACAGTCCTTGCTGGTGGGATCCACTGCCCAGATCCACAAGAGGACTAGGGTGGCTAAGCCTCATGTACCGGCAGATGTTCAAAGTCAGAGCCACAGTCTTTAAAAAGTGCTACTGAGTTGCAGCTGACTCCTGGGCTAACATCATCTCTATCTCCTAAATATCAGCAGCACAGACACGTGTCTGGATGATGCCGAAAGGCAATTAAGAGTGCCCTGTAGGTGTAGAGCTACTTTTATTTCACCGGATGTGTTCAGACCACTGATCTGGGATGGAGTGGAAGTTCCAGGGCTATCATGAGTCATGAACGAAAGCAAGCTCTGAACTATTTTTTCACGGCTCTAGTTTCCTAAGTAAGGGCATAAGGAATTAATGCCAGGAAAAGTTGCAAGTCTCTAACTTCTTCTGCAGAAGGAGATGCCTCAGTTCCTGTTTAAAAAAAATGGCAATTATTCAACATTTTCTATACTTGGCTTTATCAACTCCTCCCTTGTTTCTGTGGTACCAAGACTTCACTGCCTGGGAAGACTGAAGTCAGGACTGGGGACTCCTCTGTGCTAGCAAGGGTCCTTAAGGCAGATCGCATAATACTAATCACCAGGCTTATCTCTTTTGTATATTTAGCCCAAAGTGTTTTGACAGGCAGAGAAGGGTCCTAAACGTACGCTGAAAGCCAAGCACACGCTTCAGTGCACTACAAATAGAGCTATTTAAGTTCGAAATAACGCATTTTGTAAAGCTCTGATCCAGAAAACACACTTCAAGGTTTTGTGCATAAATACTGCACAGATCACCAGTAGCTCTAACATTTCCCATATGCTCCTGTGCACATTTCATCCATTTCCTCTGCTATCGGTCATTTATATGCTGGCTCTCATATCTTGCCAAATCATGTGCAGAGGTTTCCGTTTCCATCATCCCCCATTCCTGGCTTCAGACAGGGGGCTCATAACTGGTAGATAATGACAGGCTTCAGGTTTATTTTTTTGTTTTAATGGTTGAAGTTCTAAAACCTATGAAAAGAGAGTTCCCCTTTGGAAAACACAAGCACAGATGGTTGCTTTTACCCTGAACACATCAACACCTTGTAGAGGCCTATTTATTCTTATAAATAATACAGTCTCAGATAATATATACTTTTACTTTCTCCTGAAAAGAGTTTTTGTATGCATCTGAATCCTGTTCCCTAGAAATACGTGTCACCTTGCAAAACTCTGCTTTGATGCTGAGATTAATTGTATCAGCTTTCTTAGGAGAGTGGTCAGGTTGATTTTTGAACATTCCTGATGAAAAATACTTTTTTCCTCTCTTCTTTTCATAGTTCATTAATTTTTATTATTTTTTTTTTAAAGTCTGATCCAAGGCTTTGCTGAAATGAGCAGGAGCAATAGTATTTGAGATTGCAGACATGGTTAATGCCAGCATCAGCTTATGCTTAAGTTCTTTTCATTTTTAACAGTCCTTGCCCTGCAGGTATAAAAAGGGAATTAAAGCCATAAGGCACTGCTTCAGATTTGTTCTCTTAATTAGCTCCTGCCATGGTGGATTAATTCCATCTGCAATGTGTTGCCATCTCTGCAGAAGTTTATCGTAGTGGAATGGGGGATTAATGAGGAGAGTGGATGCCTAGACATCCCAGCTGTCCATAAGCTGGCTGTAATGGGATCAGTGCAGATGGTACCATTGCTCTCCTTAAGTATCACTGAAGGTGAGGAATTCTTTTTCTATAAGCCTGCCACAAGCAGTTACTCATCCACTGAAGAAAAAATGTCAGAGCTGCAGATCTGACTTAAAAATAGTGGGCAGAGGATGTGATCAAGAGACTCGCTTCCCTGAAGAATCAGTGGGTTTATCAGCTTTAGCATTTTAAGATGAATGAGAGGGACTAACTGTATTTGCTCTTCTTGTATTTTAACTACTGTAATTAAATGTAAATAAACTTTAAAACTGGAGGATTTCTTTTGAAGCTGTGAATGATGCTGCTGGGAACCAGGCAATCCAGCAGTGAACTCTGCGCTGAGGTCTTACCCAGACACGAAGCAGTCTCTGGGATGGACTGTTAGGGCAATATGCTTCTTTCCCTTAGAGTAGTTTAAAACTGAAGCAGCTCCAGTTAAGCCAAGGAACACCAGAGGCATGAATCTAGGGAAGGGACAATTGAGGCTCTTTCTATTGTAGTTTTATGGTGCTTCTTTTAACCTGTATAGAGCCCTGTAAGTCTTAATTTGTTTCCTAATGGTCTGTTCCTATGGAAATAACATGTCAACATCCCCTTGAAGTAGTATCTGAACTTATTACCTTTCTGTCTCAATACCTGCATTACTTAATTTCAAATCTTGATGATTACCAGAGTTAAATTGTTTCCAAGAAAGCAGCATTTAGTCTGTTTAAAAAAAACACTAGTCTGGGACTCTAGAGATAGGGGTTGAACAACTACAACTATTAGAGACTGTATATAACCATAGGAATCTTAATTTATCCCATGGCCTTACCTATAAATGGAGATAATAGGACTTTCAGTGTCTGTTTTGTGTATTTTAGACAGTCAGCTATATGGGGCAGGTGCTGCCACTCTCCATGTTCATTTAGTGCCTCACATAATGGAGCTCCAATCTCTGTTGATGCCTCTGTGTGTTGTTAAAATACAAAGGATGTCAAACAAAAAAAGACATTTAAGTGCTCAAGTGCCATGGGAACAATACACGTATGCAGGCATTTTTCTTCATCTTTATAAACCCGCTGCTAAATATAAAAAGGTGTCTGTAGCTGTTCTAGTACCCATACATAAAGCTGAGGCACATCAGACAAGGTTATGTTACCAGGTAAGGCATGCTGGGTGCCTTCCAGAAGAGCCATCATGAAGTGACAGCAGTAAGTCTGACTCCTGGTTGCTAGAGGACAACAGTAATTTGAAACGTTACTATTTTCTTCTGTAGCATCTAGTATGTTTTTGGATGCACAATGAAGTTCTGCTCCACTCCCACAGATTCATTGTTTCTTATCCCCTACCAACATCGCTTGTTTGAGCTGCAGAATCTACAACATCATGTAATAGCCTCTCCTCTAGTCCAACAACTGAAAGGAGGGAGGGAGGAAGGAATCCATGAAAACACTTCGAAAGAAAACTCAGAGCTCCTGTTACTGTAGGGGCTTTGTGAAAAAGAGCTGGAGAGACAAAGTGAAGGTGACAGCTAATCATTTCAGGAAGAGTGCCCCAGGCCAAAGGGATGTAGGATGAGTGCAAGAAGGAGAACTAACACTGGTCAGATTCAGGACTTCAGAAATAATTGGAGGAAGGTCTTTCAGCAAAGGAGAGGTGGCTGTGGATACATCCCTTTTGTCCTTTCAAGGGGGAGAACAGAAGAAGGAACCCAGAAAACGCCCATGGGAAATGGCAGCTGAAGCTGTTGTGACTCTGGAAAGCTGCCAGCTCCCACCAGTTACACGTGGAACCGGGAGTAACAACTATCGCCCAACACAACTCCTGCATCTGTTGGATTGTCACCACGCTGCCACAGCCTCCCCCCTGCTCGAATGGCCCAGGAGCTCCCGGCAGTGCTGTCGAGCATAGAAGCCCTGGGATGTGGCCAGGGCTTTACAGTGCTGGGGGAGCAATGAAAGCCTGTGTCTTAAGGGGCTCAACACCTTACATCAGCTGCAACCTCCCACCACGTCTCACCACCCAAGAAGGCACAGAAGAGATTAAATAAAACACATGTCACTCCGCATTTCTGCACTCAAATCACAGCAGGAAGGAGTATGTGATGCAGAGGTTTGGTATACTGCTCTGGGATCTGTATAGGGACAGAACGACAGTAGATGCCCACATTTCTTTTTAAATATGGGTAGCTGAAGAGGCCTCTCTGGACTATGGCTATGCCTTGTGTGGTCAGATCCCTGTTATTGCACAGAGAACGTCAACTCTGCTCCAGGCTTGACTGTGAGAAGATCTGAGAGCCGGGGGTGCAGCTGTGTGGGGCTGGGCAGGTACAAGATATATTCCGGTTCACAGAGATGTACCAGTCACACATGGGAGCGGGCCCTGGAAAGGGGAGGCACGAGGAAAGTGCTGAGCCACTTTCACACAGCATTTTCCTTTGTGCTTAGTCTGTGACAAAGAAGCCAATCTCCTGCAGAGGGGGATGTACATCAGTCAGGCTGCGGCTGCCTGTTCCCAGGAAGCCGGGGTGACAGGGACTCGGTGGCTGGGGTGGCTGTGCGCCCTCTGCACAGCTGCTCCCGAGCTGCCAGCCGAGTCCCTGCTATGCCCCAGTGCAAGGGGGGGAAAGGCACAGTAGGGCTTTTTCCCATTGTACAAAGAATCTGTAACAATACTTACCGCAACATCCTTTTAAGTCAAACTTGCTCTTTCACTTCCCGACTTTCTTCTCTTTGCCCAACATAAAAGGCAACAGTTAAACAAGACTGGTATTCAGCAAGTCCAAGAAAAGGAAGGTTTTAAGCAAAGGTTATTGCTAGCTGTAATAGTGACAAAGTCCAGTTCTGTCAGAGTTCTACTTTGCACTGCCACTTACTTTGCAAACATTCCCTTTTCTTTACTGAATAAAGGCAGTAAAATCTGGCTCTTGAGAATCTGGTCTTTCAGGGCTTGACCCCAAAGGGGGAAGCTGAGCTTCCACAGGAGGAGCCCACATTCGAAAGAGGATGCCATCCCAAAGCTCACTGGAGTCAGGGAAGATAGTTTAGATCCCTAGTATGTGAAGATAAGCAGAACAAAGGGGCAAGGATCCCACCATGGAATTCTTCCTGCCTGAGAAACAAGATACCAGATTTTATTCTGTACACTGTGCTGAATGTCTCGTACAGCACAACGTTTTATAATTAAGAGGATAATGTTCACAGCAGAGGAGTGTGCATGGCAATAATAATTTTCTCTGGGTGATTAAGTACCAAAGCAAAGTTGAGGTGTTTGAGAACCACCGAGCTGTTTATTGTGCATGTGTCTTCCAATGCCACAAACATTACTCCTGCTTTATGACAGAGAGAAGAAGAAACAATAAACCATAATACAAACAAAAGATTATATTCATTGCCTCATGAAATCCTCATTCGGATATTGCATCGTGTCCCAATAAAGGCTGAGTTCTCTAGAATAAATATTCTGAAGAGAGCTCTGATGTCCAAAATCCAAAATTTGAGATTTCAATAGCAGCATTCAGCCCAAAAACTGCTGCTCACTGCTTTACTGAGGGTGGCCTCTACTTTTAAAAGGGAAAGGTCTCAGGGCGATTTCAGAGTCTTCCTGAAAAATTCCAGTGGAGTGAAATAAACATGCTACACCTCTGCAAGATCCCAGGGCCAGCGTCAGCCTAACTTCTCTGCCTTTGAGACGAGCAGAGAGGTCGTTCACCCAGCCATACCCTGAGAATTCTTGTGTTGTTTCATTTTAATGAAATTAAGATTTCCATTATACTGAGATGTTGGGATGGCTTCTTTTTAACATTTAATACGTTCTGTAATAACGTAGTGAATGAAAAGGAATAGTTTAAATCAAGTCCTGTCATTAAGGTGAAGAATAATAGTTCTCAAGTTGAGAGAGGTTAAATTCAATTTGGTCATTAAGAAAACTGACAGAGAAGTTTGATCAAGAACAATGTTCTTAATGAGGTGGCTGTCGCTAATTCATTAGAGAAAATGAAGTCTGCAATAAGGGTTCTGCACTTTTCCGACACTTAATACTGTTTCCTGTGAGTGCTACAGTGCTGTAGCTGACCCTCTTCCACAAGGCTTTGAAAACCCAAGACCAACACACAGGTACATGTTCTCATACAGTTTTATATGCTGGATCTCTCCCTCAATATAACAGGCCATTTTGAAGATTAGCCCAATGATTTATCCACTTCTGTTCTCCATCTACAACAACATACAACTATGGCTTTGAGGAAACCCCAGCCTTCTGCCTTGATCGATAAGAGTCCAGAGCTGCTGGTCTGAAGCCTGTGTGAGTATTTCTCTCCTCTGGGGAAATTCCGAGAGTAGCTTCAGCACTTTAATTCATTTACTCTCACTTTATGAAACAAAAGCCAAAACCCAACAACCAGAAGAACCAAAAGAAAATCCCCAAGCTACAGAACAATAAATTTGTTTGAATGTAATAATCTTTCTTTCACTCAGTTCTACAAATTGCATGACAACAAGCTCTGCAATAATAAATTGTTTGGTTTGCTATTGTACATCAATCTTTGCTAGAATTCATAAACAAAGTTTAAGTCAACAAGCATGGGTTTAATTAAAAAAATTCCAACTCGGTACTATTTTACTACCTTTCCTAGATTGGGCAATAAAGCATGGAGTTTATACATTTTTATGTGAAGCAATTTTATTTTTTCCCCTTAAATGACTCATGCGAAGGGTAACTTCCTCGAAGCAATTGTGCTTTCCTATAGACATCCATTTGTCAGTGCACTGCTTGAACCAATTTCTACCCCTTAAGGTAAAACAGAAAAGGCCAGATTTGATCAGAATTGGGAGAGGGAGAAGCAAATAAAAGTATCTATTAGTGCTTGAGGCATTACTTGATTTGTATTTAGTTCACTGGTTCTTAATCTATGGTTTTCAGATCCATGGAGGGCTGTTTCTAATGGTCTTGAACAGATTCAAAGAACAGCTGTGTCAATTGTCAGTGGGCTTAAAATCCTTTTATAGGTTCTAACAGAGTAAGGGGTTCCTCAAGCCTGAACTGAGGTGTACAAACAAAAATCCACTGAAAGCAGTGAAGAGACTAGAAAGCTTTGGATCAAGCCTTGCAGTAAATGTAGTTCAATGTCATAAAGAAGGATGAGGACAGTGAAAAAGAAACCTGAACCCCAGGGGCCACCTGTTAAGCACAACCCTGAAGTTTGGGAAAAGAACAGCCAAATGCCTAGTTTCAAAATATTTCTCAGTTCCCCAGGCTCAGAGAACAGTCAGAAAGGCCATCACTAGCAAAAGCCCATGAAAGCATTTACGTCACATTTACCTCACCTGGCAGTTGATAACCAGCACAGCTAATTTTGGAATTTTGGTGCAGCTTTCACAAAAACTCAAGCTGTGTCTTCAGCCCAACAGCCCAACAAATTTAGTGTATTAAAAGGGAGCTCTGCGTTTGCTTTTGAAAGCCTGCAACACCAACTCCTCAACGAGTAATCGAAAAACAGAGAAGTGTAAATCCTGCAGAGTGCGTGTGGCCTTGTGCAGCTGTGTTCTTGCCCCCTTCTCATGGCAGTGAGGCAGGCTTAACACTGTGGCCTCCCACAAGCTCCCATAGGACTGCTTCAGGTCCTTCCTCCTTGCTCTAAAGTCCTGCCCTGAGTTTGGAAAGGCTTCTGCAACATCCAAATAAAAACTATCTTTTGGGTAACTGAACAAACACAGGCCAAGGAAACAGGTTCTTCTGCAGAGGCTGGCAGCAGGGCAAGCTTTGGCTGCTGCTATGGGTAGAAGCAAGGCAGCCTGAGAATGGGAATGGGCCAGTGGAAAGGGACGCAAATCCAAAATATGACAGTGATGAACTTCTGATTATTTTGTTTTCTGGCCACTAGACACCAGAATTTTGTCTGTGCTCTTACCTATGTCCTTTGCTCCTGAAGGACTGTTTTTCATTTTAGGTGCAATACAGTATGAAAATAGGCACTGTGATCGCTGCTGAGAAAGGACTCATCTGCAACCGCGGAAATAATTTTACTTGACCAGCATAAACCACAATGTTATTAGTTTGGGTTTAGTGTGTGCGTTTTGGGTATGACTCACCACAACATAAAATGCACAAATAAGGTTCTACCTGGAGAAAAGTGCCCACCTTTCAGGTCTGGGCAGCAAAGGAGTTGCCTCTCAATTGTCCATTTCTTTTCTGTGCTTTCCGTGGGCAAAATCCTTGTGACCCTGGGATGGATACATTTACATTTAAATAGGGATATTTTTTTTTTCCTTAGGTGACTTAAGAGACAAACTGTAGTTATTCATGGGCCCTAATGAGAGCATTAATTTATATACTTTCTGATGCACAACCTTGATTACATCTTGGATAAGGACCATCCTTGAAATAACTTGTGAATGCAGGTTCTTAAAGCAGTCTTCTGGGAGTACTTTTGAGGGAAAGCAACTCTCCTCAGGAGAGTCAGCCACGGCTGAGTGGCACTTCCTTGGGACGCTGCCAGTAATGGCCTTCATTCTTCTTTACCTTCTTGGAATAGTAATCATCACTCTTCTCCTCATTTATTGTCTTCCCTTAGTCCTCCTCCTCCCCCAGGCCTTTTCCCTTACCCTCCTCCCTCCTATAAAACTAAGAGCTAAAAAATGGAAGACAAAGGCAACAAGGTTTATGACATTTTTTCAAACATGAACAAAAAAAGTAATCTCCAGAGAAATGCCGGTTATAGTCACACCTGCAGTCTAATAACTGTCATCCTCAAGAGAGACACATGCTGTAATCGAGCGGCATTGAGATGCCAGTGCTACTTCATTATTTTTAATGTATGCCTCCCTTCTGTAAACCAACATATAAAAATCATAAGCATTAAGAGCAATACTTAATTTCTAAATGAGTTTTCTTCCAACTACGAGTGCAGAAATTCATAGTTGTGTCTGTCAGGCATTTCTGAAATACCACTGGGCTCAAGCCAGGGTAAGAGTACTCCTAGGGTTTTTTTTTCTTTTTTTTTGGGAGGTGAGGGGGGAGGTTTAGCTTTACTTTTAAGCTGTTATCGCACTATATGACTCCAGCAGCTATTCCTTGCCTGCATTCTCTAGAAGTTGGCAGCAGCAGCACATCACTCAACTGTCCAGTTGTGCTTCTGAAGCAATGAGCAGTCACCTACCTGCTGTAGAGCTTCGCAGAAGTGGTTCCCCGACTCCCAGACTCCAGACTTGCCCCACAGAACAACAGAAGCTTCTCCCACCTGCCTGGGCATTGAGAGTCTCCCTTCTCTGTGCTTCAGCCTAGCTTACTTACACAGAGCATAAAGTGCATTTAATGTGTGATACCAGAAGTCCCCCTAACTTCCTTATTAGGATACATGCACAAGATTTCTTCAGGCCCTCAGGAAGTCTTTGGTGCAGAGGGTAAAACTGTCTTACAGAAGCCACTGTACTATTTTGGGCTCTCCCTTTGGTAAGCACCAAAGTGAGATGCGATAAAAAAATGCACTGAAGTAATTCACACCATCAAATGTTCTCAAATGTTCTTGAAAGATGCTAAAATAGACTTTAGAGTTTCTGTTATTTTCTTTTTTCTTCCTCCCCAAAACAAAAGTACTATTTGCAGAGAAATGCAAACCTGGACCTTTCCCTGCCCTCCATCCCTTGTGCATTTCCTCACCCTGAGCTGCCGGATTAACCCGGTGAATGTGTACCGATAACACAATCACCAGGACAGACCTTCCTACCTCAGTGGTGGTTTCAAACCCCTCCAGTCTCAGGCTGTCCCTGTGAAGTCTGCAGAATCAAACCACGTACCAGTCCCGCAAGCACAGGGAGCCCATCAGGCCCATCACCCCACCCTGCCCTACGCACTCTTCTGCTGTCACTAGTGAGGAACTGTCACCTCTCAGCTCCTGGACAGATGACTGTCCTGCAGCAACATTTTCCCTCTATCTTGCCAGCCTTATTGAAGCCATCATCTTTAAATGACAGAATGGAGGACAGAATGACAGGGTGGAGATGACAGAACTGGGTTTTTGACCTCAAGCCTTCACCTGACCTACGGCTGATACACAAACCACAGAGTATTTACAGCCTCCCGTGCATCACGGGGCACAACAGATGCCTGGTTTGCAGCAAGAAACTCACACGCAGAGGGCAGCTATAAGCCTATTTAACGCAACAGCAGTGGCAAATGGGCTTTTAACTCACACCGTCAACTGGTGTAAATCCAGTATATTAAAAGCACAAATGTGCTGTTAAAGAGAATAAGAGGCAAACTAAAGTGTCAATACCACAAAGTTCTGGGAAGACAGCCAATAGAAAAGTAAGTAAAAGCACTTCCTCCTGCATCCTTCAGGCTCATTTGTCACGAGAAGCTATGAAGTTAAGGCCTGTAGGACAGTCAGGAATCAAAACTGTGACGAGCCTTTCCTTAGGGAAGATACTTACATTGAAGCTCCTTTTCCACTGCACCTTTCCAACCATTCAACCTTGATAGCCTCAATCTAAATGCTTTAAGGAAGTCCCGTCCATAAATCGTTCGTACAAAGAGCTTTCCTGCAGAAGAGGGTAAGACCTACACTGTTTCATCCGTAAGTGATCTTCATCTGGCACTGACACTGTGGACAACACAAAAGGTCCAACTACATTTAGCTGCAAGCTGGGGTGACCCTTCCTCACGGGGTCAACGTGGTTGCTCAGTTTCGCTTGCCTGCCTCACGCTTCTCTATCAATGCTAAAGGATATCATGTCAGGATGTATGGCCACAACTAGCCAGAATGTATCAAAGAGGAAAATTTTCCTATCATATAATACAGCTTAGATAGAATCAAATTGGTTTACAGGAATATGGCAGTGTGGGCCATGTTTTCACCAGGGAATTGTCAGAGTGTATAGCATGACTCTCTTAGTACTTTAGTAAAACGCAAACCTTTTGTTTAGACAAATAAGTCTTTCTATATTTGTGAACAAAATTTTGGCAGAATTTTTGCTTTATGGAAGAGCTTCATATTCTTACTCTAAGGAGCCAGAATTACTCCCACATGCTGACTGCCATAGCAAGAAATGACCAAGAAATCTCCTTGGGTTCCTCGTAAAACATGCAGCTGAGAACAGAGACCTGAATACTCTCCTGTCTACTACCCATCTTAAAGATTTATTTTGATAATCACATGAGGTATTTTTACATCTGCTTTTACCAAAAGATCTATTTAACGAGTGTTGCAACTGCAGCAAAGTTAAGTATCCCAGCACAACCTCCAAAGCCCCTCCAACTTTTTTGTGTCTGTAACTGCCGTGAACTAACTTCCCCAACCTGCATACCGGCCTGTCCATCCCACCCCCAAGAGCTGCAGCGGAGTACTCCCCAGCCTGCTGCGAAGGGAAAGGGTGGGAAGGTGGGCACTTGGCTCTGCAGAGGGGCAGAAGGGGTACACCTATGAGTTTCAATGAGGAGTGTTCTGTTGAAGCAAACCGCACAGGTTCCTCCCTTACTCTGCTTTGGTTTGCACCATGCAGCTGCCTCAGGCTGTGCTAAGGGGAGCACTTTAGAATCACAGAATCACTGAGGTTGGAAAAGACCTATAGGATCATCCAGTCCAACCATCAACCCAACAGTACCGTACCCACTAGACCATGTCCTCAAGCGCCATGTCTACACGGCTCCAGGGATGGTGACTCCACCACTTCCCTGTTAGGGGACAGTAAACTGTACGTTGTACTCCAGGTGTGCTTTTAATGTGCTCCAACCTCCAGCAAGCGTTCAGCCCAGAAAAACTCACTAAGAAAACTGGCAGTAACTTCCCCCACTCCCAGAACAAATGTGGGTGGCTGTTTCTCAGCTTCAGTTGCTTCCCCGTACAGATCCACTCCTGTGCTGCTTGCTGCTGCAGAGCCAGTCACAGAGGAGAGGTCAGGCACCCCTTACGAAGCAATGTAATTGTGCTTTCTGACAGTAACACCAGCAAGGGAGCACCTGAAAGACATGGCAGGAACTTTATGACATGAGAGAGTGCAAAATAATTTCTGGATTCAACATGGTCATCCAGAAAGAGCAATGGAGTTGGCGCTCTCTCCCAGTCTGCCAGCCAAGACGACAGGTTCGCTTGGGGAAGCGCAGGCAAACAGAACACCTGGTTTTAGGAAACAAGACAGAGCTCTGACCAAATCCCAAGCAAGAATGAAAACAAAACAAAACAAAAAAACCCAAACCAAAAAACAAACGGAAAAAAGTGCAGCAAGGGAGAGATTTCTTTAGGGGAGTTAAAAGGGTTCCCTTCAGACTGCAGTGTTTGCCTCGAGATGTGTTGTCAGGAATCGCATTCTCCTTCGCCCTTCCATATAATTTTATCTAGGAATGAAGTCAAAGGCTGAAGACTGCTGCTCGTCACTTTGCACTCATAGAAAAAGACATGTTCTATTTCACCTACACTCTACAGTAAAGCTAGAGCTTTCTATGTCCAAGCTTTCAGTTTTACAACCAGCAGGCTGCTCCCATAGAGAAGACCAGTGGTCCTGTCGGCTTTCCCTGTTTAACTACCATTTCAGAACTGGAATATGAAAGCTCTACTTGGGGTGACACTGCAACGCTGAGGCAAGGCAGGGCAGTGCCAACGCTCTGCGGTTTCCAGCTCCTGTTGAGATGGATGTGCACTGGTAGCTCACAGGGAGTGCATCTAATCTCTCACCATCTAGATTTTTACAGCAGCATTGTTTGTCACACTGAAGTTGAACAGCCTGCATAATCTGAAGTTGCTTTAGGGAATTAACTGCCATTTTGTGTTACATTATTATGTTAAAATTCCTTTAAAGTGCCAGTTCGCTTGTAAAACCACAAAATATAATTTTACTTTTGGTTTTCTTACAAAAATTGAGATTCACAGAGTCATGGGACATGTGCTAGCCACTGCTACCTGCAGACCCTTCAAGAGACAATCCTGAGAAGCTCAAGGCTGCTTTTACCTGGTAGCAGAGCAGTATTATTATTTCAGTATTGGATGGGTTTGTATATTTTAAATTCTATTCAGACAGCAAAAATCACATGAGGAAAATGCATTTATCTGGAGGCCTACATTAACAGAAATGACAACATAAATGAATAGTTCTTCGAGGAGAAGGAAGAGTACTGGGCTAGTGGTCAGTAACCTGGAAGCCCTGGGTCTTACCCATCATGACAGTGGACTCCAGAGTGTCGAGTATGACTGTTCTGCGAGCAATGCATTCACATCTGCCAAAAGCCAGATGTAAAGGAAAAAAACCTCAACTCTTTGGGGATGAGACCCTGTAAAGAATCAGTGTTCAGTTACTATCCCCCAATATTTCGCTTGTGCCAAAGGAAGTGGAAGTCCAGGATCTGATGAGAAGAATTATTTTAAAATCCAAACTTTTGATACAAATTTGGCTTATACAGTTTTTACTCATAAATTAAGAACTAGACTAGTACTTACAGATGTATAATCTTCTGCCATTTCTGATGCCAAGAAGTTGGTAGAAAGGGACAGAAAGGAGAACAAGTTTCAGTTTGGGTTTTCAGTGAAAAACCTAAAAAAATCTTTATAGGAAAGACACCAGAAGAAAAAGCATAATTAAAAAGCTATTAACAGCCATTTTGATGAAGCCAGTTTTGTCAGTGGATGCTTAATTACAGAGAGACAAACCATACTATAAGATCTTGTTAGTCTAATGAGCTGAACCTGTATCAGGAGTCCTGCATTAACCCTCAAGAAGGAAGAAAGGACTTGTAGCCCCAAAGGACTGACTGCAGATCTAATTCTTCCTACTTTGCTGCTGAACATTCAGG
>NW_010235413.1:105053-120874 GCF_000690775.1 Eurypyga helias
AGAGAGACTTAGTAAAACCAGGGATAAGTCTAATTGGTTTTTAAGCACATGAGCTGGCTAGGCTTTGCCCAGAGGTTGTTAATGAATAATTTGACCTCCTGAAAGACCAAAGTAGAGTTTATTGCTTAACCTTGTAACCATAGTAATTGTACTTAAGTGGTAGCCTGGGAGAGAGCCTGGTAGCAGCATCCGGCTCGGGCAAAGCAGAAACTGAAGTTTAAAAATATGATTACACTTGTCATAGCTTGCTCATCTTGCACTCAGAGCGGTAACTTTAACTAGTACTCAGGACATTTTGCCAGCTAGCTGAAGTTGATTATTGGCATGACACAACTGCTGCACACAGCAGTGAATGCACTATTGTGTTATTTATGCTATGGCAGCACCTTGAGACTCTAGCCAAGATAAGACACTGTACAAATTAAGAGGTCTGACAATGTCCAGCCTCAAAACCCCAAAGAAGGGTGTAGGAGTGACTCTCCAGGCCACACAGAACTTCCTGAGCAAGTATCCTACTAACCACACACCACACTCTGCCTATTCCAATCGTCACCCTGCGATGATGAGTCACTGACAGGCAGGAGGATTCCCATCTTCCCACTTGTGTTATTGTTTCCTTATAAACAAATCTCTGTTTAGAACACAGTAGTCAACACACCCACAGATAACAGTCCCTATAGTGTACTTTTGCTTCCTTGCCTTTCTGAAACATTTTGGTTGGTTGCTACGACTTCTCAGAACTTGCCACAGAGCATTTCTCAGTTGGATGACTGCTCCTTTTCAGGACAGGTGCTGGCTTCCACCTGCCAAACACAGCTCCTTGCCCGACCTGGCACCAGAAATTACCAACCTCACTTCCTGTTAGCAGGATCAACTCCCAAAACTTCAGTCTTTCATCACAACCTGGATCAAACTTAGGTTTCAGAACCCCTGGATGTACCAAGACAGAACCACCATGTGTGGTTAGACATGATACTCTCAAGGGCTGGATTGCTGGTTTTATTTTGGGCTTTTTGCCTTTCCCAATGTTTTAAACATGGTGCAGGGTCAATCTAGAAGGACAAACACACACCAGTCTACAATAAGGAACTGTTTGGTGTAAATGTAAGGTTAGCACAGCATACCAGTTTTCAGGGGTCAGGAGGTATCAGATAAGCAGTCTCTTAGAATTAGTAGCAAAACCCAGGGTTGCAGGGGCTGTTGAACTAGGAGAAGAAATGTGTCCAGACAGTTAATTGGAGTTTGGTTTAGAAAACATATGCTCTGGGGCTGCCTCTAGCAACTGGCTGGTTTAGGAACTGCAGTTTTACAGAAGGCACTTACTGCCCAGTTTTAAATGGAAAGAATATAAATTACATACGGTTTTAGCCAGACCAAATTCAAGGATGACTTAGATCCTACTCTACTCAGCATGATTCTTCAAAGATGATGCAGTTAATCAATTTGTGTCTTCAACAATGCAAAACCAAAACGAACAGAGCCACTTCCAAAAAACACAGATTACTCATCACGGCTGTGTATGAGAACCAGTTCCCAAGCTAGCAAAGCTGCATAGGTATAAACCAATACAAGACAACAAATGGTATGGCACAGAAACTATTTAAATGTTCTTTGTGATCATCCCTATTAATCAGTATACAAATAAATGGACTTAGGCTCCCTATCCTACAGTTACACGTGACATAGCTAGAGATGTCCGCTTTTCACACTATTCACTGTGCACTGGAAGTGTCCATTGGCATGTTTCATAAAGGCTGAATATAAATAAAACAAAGAAATCAGTTCACTGTGCAACATTTTTGTTAAAGAAAAATAAAGCCCGCTAGTAGATGAGCTGGGGTACAAAAAATTAATTCAAAAAAGAAGGCAAAGAGAAAAACATAAAAGGATAATCCTTTGAAACGATAAACGTTTCTTGTAATGCTTAATTTTAATCAATATATGTGACTAGACAAGGCTCATCCTCACAAAGCATGACATAAAAGGATTAGTGACTTCCAACCAGCACAGTAGACATGTTTATTACAGTTTGGAATTGTTTCTTCTCCAAATCGGATTTTAAAGTTCCAGTGAGTTGAATAAAGAGAGGTAAAGGTAGAAAAGGAGGTGATATTATTTTTACTGTTTTTAAAATGCAAAGTTAAGTTGCAAATTAAGCAATTTAATAATGTTAATCCACAACTATAGAAAAGGTAATATCCCACAAAAGTTACAAAGTTTGTCTTAACAGAAGATGATCCAGTTATTTATGTCAAACAACTGAAAAAGAAACCATTTCAAGTACTTCTTTCTTTTCGTTTCAGGACTGAGTCCTTAGGGTCCACTTTTCAAGTTTCTGACCAGGCAATGCCAGCTAGACTCTAAACTGAGACTCATGTGATCGTATGGGTCTGCGAGTGGGGACTGTAAGATAAAAGTGATCAAAACTGCAGCTGAAGTGATGATATTGTCCAACATCCAGGCTGCATGGCAACGAAGCTGCAACCTATGAGGTTATCAGAGACAGACAGTAAGAACCAGAGGCACTTTTAAACTTGCTATGACCAGAAAAAATAGGATTTGTTTCTCTTTTCGGATTTAAAATAAAGAAACAAGTGATTTTGCTCTCTGCATCGTCATTTTCAAACCAAATCACATAAATTGATCACCTGCTTAAGGACAGCTTGTCACGTATCACTGAGACCACTTTCACCAACTAAGTTCTTTTCTTCCCAGATTTCTGTCCTTGGAACTCCTCTACTCAATGCTAATTCCCCTGAGTTAACAGGCATTAATCAGTAACAGCCAAGAGGTTATGCTGGACACTCAGAAACTGCATCTTTCTGTGGAGAAAGAGGAAAATCCAACCGCAACTTTGAACAATCTGGAATACCTTCCAGAGCCCATCTTTCAAATATACCTGGAGTCAATGCACAAGGTAAGAAACCTCAGAAGAGCAAGGTGGATCAAATTCTTGCCTTTGAACAGGTGGCTGCTTCTGCACACAGAGCTGGAGATACCGTCCTTTGACAAGTGGTTTGAAGGAAAAAAAAGTGAAGCTCTGTAGAGCTTTCACTGCAAAATAGGTGTCCATTGTTCTTTTTTTCACCTTCTGAGAGACTAAAAGAATAAGCTATTAACATCAAGAATGGCACAAATAAGCCTCAGCTATTATATCTAGGCTTAATTACAAGAAAGGTGTATTACAATAGTTTCCTAACACACCAGCTCTCCCTGTTGCTTTTGGTAGTGATAATGAAGATCCTCTATCTGGGAATAGGCTCCTAAGGCACTTGCAGAACCTTGGGCTTTCCTGTGGGGAACCTACTGACAGGACCCCTGGACAGTCAGCACACCTCCTTCCCCACCCCAGGACCACACAGAGTCTTTTGTGCCCATCTCTGCTAGCCCCCTTCCCATCATCTCTTAAAAATCCTTTTCTTATTTATTTCATTATTTACTCTTTCTTTATGGAAAGCAGCTTCCCCAGCCTTTTCTTGTGGGCTGTAATCACTTCTCTAGTTCCAGTGTACCATCTCTCATCTCCCCATCTCCTTGCCTCTTTTCAGTATTTTCATCCTCTCCCCTTCTTTCTCCTTTTCTCTGTTTCCTACTGTCTCTGCTCCCAAGCTCCACTCCCAGTCTCATGCAGAAGGGGATAATTTCTCTGTTTCCTGTTCTCCTATTAGTTATGCCACTGGTGAATCATCCTAATTGCAAAGAAGAACACACTCCCCCATCATTTGTGAATTTGGTTTACAAATCTGATTGAGTGATAGGAATAAATATTACATAAAATGAATGTGTCGAAATTAGCTAGCCACTATGCACAACACTAGGGCTGTTCATACAGACACAGAATATCCGGTAGGAAATCATATGGTTGATATCCCGGTGTACTGTTTCACAGCGTCAGCCACAGTTTACAGCCAAAACGTAATTTGTTTCTGACGATAACTATTAAAACTGTCTGCTATTTCTGCAAATGCAGATAGGAAAGTCTTAACAGATCTGTCGGGTATTTAACAGAAACGGCAATCATGAATGAGAGAGCAAACTGCTGCATGCAAGCGATTCTTTTAGAATTGCAAGTAAGGCTTGGTAAGGACAGCTTTCTCCTACACCAACTTAGAAAACAAGCATCAAAGAAGCAATTAAACGATAAATATGGATGTACATTGGCCATAAACTCGTGAAAGCCCACAGTAAGTTGAAGACGGTGGCACAGCTGGTTCAGATTTCGGCATCAGAGCCAGGAATCCCACAGGGCAAGCCCCATCCACTCACTGGTAAAATGGGGAAAATGCCATTTGCTGTTCCTTCCAGGGATATTGTTAACTAATTAATTCTTAATTAAGTTTGCAAAATACAAATATCCTTGATTGAAAGACACTGTAAAAGGGAAATTATTGTTAGGAGGATCAGAAATCTTGCCTGGGGAAAAACCTTTGGGTGTATTTTCTCATTAATGCTAATGGAAATTAACAGCTTAATGCAAGCCAAGCTGAAAATAATACTTTACATTTGCATCTTAACTACACTTGCTTCATGACTTATTTAGGATCACTGATACATGTTGGAAGGTGAGTCTCAGCACTCTGAGCTACAGTTTTTGAGCGGCCCTATATGCACAAATACCTCTGTGTGAAACACATGCCGTTGTCCTGACTGTGCTTTCCTTAGAGCAAAAGGCAAAGCCGCATGCAGGAACACGCCTTTTGCAATGGACACACTGATCTAGCAGAGAGCAAGGGGAAATAATCCGGAGACGCCAAAGACTACATCCAGGAAAAAGACTTGGAGACTGTTAAGAAAGAGAAAAGAAGACATATGTGTGGTGCCTACAGCTAACTCCTAGCCCAAAATCACAACTCTGAGAGCTTTTGCTGCACCTTAGATATATCTGGGCATGTTTTAGACCCTCACTTTCCCCAGACACCAAGAAGTTTTTGCTTTGGTCACAGCCAGTTGCCTGTTCAGTCTTGTAGTGCCAGTGGTTTGGCACCTGGACTGTGACTTGTCAGACGCAGAGTTGGCACCTCCTGCCTTATGTCCCTGTGACACCGACCCTGGGGGAGAGTGCCTCGCTCACACACAGGCACGTGGAAAGCAGTTGCACCAACCACGTCAAAGCACAAGCGGAAGAGGAGAACCAGTTCTCTCAGTCTTGTGGAAGGAATATGTTACCTGATGGAGCTGCTTGGGAGAGAGCTGTCAAGGCCACTCCTCTCACGGGATCACCTCACCCCAAGAACATACAGGTTCAGTCTGTCATCTCCCACACCAAGCAGAGGAGATAGGACATGGGGAACCTTCCCATCCCAAATCTCAGGTGAGCGCCCTAATGGTAAACTATGGCGACAGTTTCTGTCTTGGCCATTCCTACAGCCCAAAGAATATGTAATGGCATCACACAGAAGAGCTTCAAGAGTGAGAAGTGAAATAGCCCCATCCCAGGACACCACGGAGCCCTACGTGTCCTTCAATGCCTGCACTAGGACATGAGAACACAGGACATGCAGAGATGCCTTTACTAGGGAGATGGGTAGGTGACCTTATCAGCAGCTCAAAGCCTGTATTCCTTGTGCCAGGCTGAGTGCCCTGTATTTCACACATTAAGTTACGCTTCCCTTTGTTAGCTAACTTTCTTCTGCCTCCTAGCCAGGGGCATTCCCTAGTTCTCATACCAGAGCAATAAAATACAACTACACAGATTAAACAGAGAAAACCACCTTTAAATGTAAAGATACTCATGTCCCCTATGCTAAGATGTTGCTTGTGTATGAGACCATGAGCACTAAGAAAACGATGAAGTTTATGTGAGCACTGTGCTGAACACTAAGAATAAACTAACTGCAAGAAGAATTACTTGTGCAGCCTCACCCAAAGGCAGTTATCTGTTCTTCACTCAGGAAATGTATGTCAAGCAAGGTGTGTGTAAAATTGTGGAAGAGAGATACGGTGTCAAGCCCAAACTTCTTTCATTAGCAGTCCTCTGAAATCCCCGTGCTGCACGCTGGGTCGCTGGAGGCAGGCTTCAGGTGCTGTAGGCTGGCGTGGTTCACTGACCTCGAAGGAACAATGACAGCTATTTCTTGTAAAGCATGGCAGAGCTTGGGACAGACCTCCACGGGACACAGCGCAGGCTGAAGCATGGCCTTCTGCAAAGAATTACGAGCCCCTCCCTCCCAGCCCCATCTATTTCATGCCTTCCTAAACCTTGGACAAGGTATACAGACATGGTGTACAGGACAATATGCTTGCTTCTGCCTCCCTGACATACGGAAGTGTGTTGATAACAGGCAAACCTGGGAAAACACGTGCGCTCGTGGGAAGGAGTCCCCTACTAGTCCCACCATTAGCCAGCTCTATATACCTTGTACCTCTTATGCCATACAGCTACAGTTGCAATAAATGGCTGCAAGGTGTCTCCATCACGTGGTGTGGGAAAGGTAATGGAGAGAGGAAGAGAGCTGTTAGCCTGCTTTTGGCTTCCTCGCCTCTCCATAAATTCACACCCCAGCAGCCTGGAAAAGGAGTCCCCTACTAGTCCCACCATTAGCCAGCTCTATATACCTTGTACCTCTTATGCCATACAGCTACAGTTGCAATAAATGGCTGCAAGGTGTCTCCATCACGTGGTGTGGGAAAGGTAATGGAGAGAGGAAGAGAGCTGTTAGCCTGCTTTTGGCTTCCTCGCCTCTCCATAAATTCACACCCCAGCAGCCTGGAAAGCATAAAGCCACCCATTCTCCAGGGCTGCAGAGCCAGAAGTGTTCCTCTGAGCATCGCCTGGGGCCAGGTGGACACCCCATAGGCAAGCACTTCCACATGACGTACTGACATGGTCTCTTGATATACGACTACTGGGGTTTGTCCTTCCCCCATCACCCTCCTGCAACTGCAAATAGCTGCAGAACTGCAAGCAGAGTGAAGTATCATCTGTCATCACGCTGACCTTTCAATGCCTGCCCTCCTTCTTGCATTAAATCATGCTCTGCAATTTCGTCCAGATTCTTTTGGGAAACATTTTTGTTTGTAAGCCAGTTCACGAGTTCAATTCTCACACTAGGACAGAGGCTCATATCCTGTGATGACACTGCAGTGAAACAGAGAACTGATTTTCAAGTGAGATTTTCAAAGCCTGTTGTCCACCTCTGTGCCCAAACAGGAGGAAAATACAAGGTGGGCCGTGCAAACAGACTTCCACGAAGCCATACTGACCTCTGCCACATGAAAATTTGTCTCTCCTTTCTGAGGAGCACAGGAGTTGGCAGTATTCAGGTAGGACTTGATCCTCTTGGTTAAATAAGCCAAAGCTCTATTCAGATAATTATTACTCTTTCCTGTTCACACTGTTCTTCACCAAAAATGTGGGTTTATAATCTGCTGTGGTATTGGTATGAAAATGCTACATTCAAAATAAATATCCCCTGCTATCCTAAGCCCGCAGAAAATGTTCTTATCAACTATTATTATTTTTAAAGTCTGGCATATTAAGCCTAGAATTGGTCCCAAGAAAATATCTGGAGACAAGAAGAAATTTAGCCTATGAGATTATGCGGGTTAAGAGACCATTATTTGCATGAAGCCACTCAATTTCCACTCTGTACCATAAACAACAATGAATAAAGAAACACCCATAGCAAGGACTACATAAATAGGAAGTTAGCATTTTATAGCTATTTACTTGGTAATAGGTTTCATTTTATATGTTAAAGCAACTGTTCTTGATATAAATTTAAAAACCAAAACAAACCCCAACAAACACACCAACAAAAAATCCCACCTCCACAACTCTCCAAGGCCAACCTGCCTACAATCATTCTTGAGTCTAAACCACATGAGATGATTTGGAGAGATCTCTTTCTGAAAACCTGCTTAACCACTGAGTCACTTTCCAAAAAAGCATCTGTAATTAAGAGTGGTGCTTGACTTGCTTCCGTGCAATACCAGCCACAAAAGGCAGCCCTCTCCACTGAACCTTCCTAGCAGAAAACTGCTGAGACTGCAGAGAACTGCAAGGAGGCAGAGGACAAAAAACCATGGCCCATAAAGAGATCCACTGCAGCCTGGGGCAGAGGAGGAAGGCCAAGGACAGATGGAGTTGCTATTTGACCCGCCAGAAGTCCCTCCTCATTGCACACATACTGCCTGTTGTGAAAAAGAGGCTGCATAACTGCCTCTGCCTTTCCCTTCCTTCCTAACACCACCCTAAGCTGGGGCTGAGCCTCTCCAGGACGCACAGGCTGTATGCCACCTCTGTAACAGCTCCCAGGGAAATCTGATGGATCTTCTTGTGGGAAGAGTCTGGTCCCAGCCTGGAAAGCACTGCATGGAATCCTGAACTGGCATCCAGCAGCAGCTGAGGAACACTAACCCACACAGAGCTGGACTGAGCCAGAAAACCAGGGATTTGGAGCAACGAGCAGGTGTTACACAGCCAGTTGCCTTTACTACAACTGGCTGCACACAGTTGCTATCAACCGAGGACCAAGGGAGTGAAAAGCAGACTCCCGAGTCTCCTCCTGGAGAGCACAGCGCAGAGGTGCGTATGTGAGAACAGCTAATTGCTTGACAGATGGTAGGACTGCCCGCTGGTGCACAGAAGACTGTTTGTTCTAAAAGACTGGTGCAAAAATATCTCAGTCTTTCATTTTTGTGAAAGAAGGAAAAAAGAACAATTAGAGAGACAAAGTCCTTAACTGGCATACTTCTTAAACAGAATCGCTGAAGATGCAAACAGGAAGATAACTCCTCCCATACCACAAAAGCACCTCAAAATACAATCAAGAAAACACATGAGTAGCCCTCTCCATTTCCCAATAACCGATCATCAACCAAAGAAAACACTCAAAATCATGGAGGTAAAAGAGAAATGAAATCTGGGAGTTTTTTCTTACCTGAAGCATCTCCAAGAGTATCACGAGTAGGTTGCTCAGTGAGGGGAGATGAGCCAAAGATGATGACAACAAGGCAGGCACAGGGCAGTAACTGCAGCACAGGGAACAGTCCCACAGCACCGAAGGAAGCAGAGCAGGCCCAGGAACAGTAGGCCCTGCATGGAGGGGCAGGTCCAAGGTGATGCCAGGAAGCCCATTTCGCAAGACAAAGCTGAGATCAGCCACGCGTGAGGCTGACCTGAGCTTAAATGCAACTCCTGAGCCCCTCCCGAGGCATGTCCCAGCTCAGTCTCCCATGGCTCTGCCCTAGCAGCTTGGTCCCAGGTTACAGCTGCACCATATCAGAGCTGGCCTTGATTAGAGGCGGCCAAAGCCCTGGGAATGGGGAAGAGTTTGTGACTGTGACAAAACATTAAGATGTGAAGAGAACCGGGGGGCTGCTGTGGACATCGCCTGGGAAGGTAAAAGAGAATACGTACTGGTGGAAGTCAGTGAAACCAGCGGGAAGTGTTCTGACCCTGAAAACAAAAAGAAGCAACCTCCTTCCCTCTTCCTACTCCTTTAGGAACCAGTCTTCTGAGGAGAGATAATTAGAAAGTGAGTTTTATCCATGTAAACCTTTTTGTGTATTTTCTCTGTTTGACAGAAAACTGCTCGCAGGAGCAACGGTAGAGAAGCTGCAGTGCCCAGACAAGCACAATTAGTCCTCAAGCATGCTGACAGCCCCTCAAGGTGCAAGTTGCAAACATGGTATTTTGGCTAATGAGTCAGTGTAGCTTCCTCTTATCCCTCTTGCCCCTGCCAGCACTCCAAATCCCTGCGCTGCTACCGCAAAGCACAAGCTGCCCCATCCCCAGTCAGCCTCCAGCGGCAGCTCCACTTGGCAAGAACCAGGGGCATGGCAGGCTGCAGCACTCAAAAAACAACAGCCAGTGGCACGTCTGTACCTTGCTTGTTATTTAGTCTCATTCCATGTGAAAGTTCTGCACAGGGTTTGAAAAGGATTCAGAAAAGGAATAGATGTTTAAAAAACGATCGGCTGTTAAGAGTCACACAGCTTGATCATAACCTCAGCAGGCAACTCGCTATGACACTTTTTCTTCATCATCTTCTAATGTTCCATAAACACACACTAGTCATGTTATAAAAAACATTAGACATTTCTTTCTCATTTACTAACTTCTTATAAATGGAAAACTTGCATACAAAGGAACTCGGTACTCATTCAAATTGGCAAGCTTGATTTTCACTTTGCTTTTTTAACCACCACTTATTTTAATAAAAGGGACATTATCTATTTTGCCTCATTTCTTTTGCACACTGAGAAATGTTCAGCTATATCCTTCTTCCTTCCTGCAAAGCAGGATATAGCACAGCATATCAGGGAGGGCACTCACTGAGGGAATAATTCTTTCTCGCTGCTCGCCTTGCAGAAGCAAAACAGCTGGTCCCAGAGGTCTGCGTTGGGAGGCAGCTGGAAAAGGCAGGCAGAGGACTGCAGGCAAGGACAAGAATCTGCTGAAAAGGTAATGAAGTCCACAGCTGTGCTTCACGATCTACAAAATCTTGACTCCCTGGGCACTGGGGCAGGTGGTGGCAGTTGAAGTCCTCAAAGTGAGTAGCCGCACAGGGAGCATCGGATTAGTGAGTCTGGTTTCTTGCAGACCCTCCAGATTTGCTAGAGGACCCATGTAGGTTGAAATCAGTGCTATCTTGGGTGAGAACAGACTGGGACCACTCTCAGTGTCCCTGATGATATTCTGTGGTGAAACACTCTCCTCACCCTCTTCACTCAATTTCTACCTTCCTAACCTGGCACCTGATTAAACACTAATTTTCCTGCTCAACAAAGGTGGCTTTGTCACCATTAACAGTAGAAGGACTTCTATAATGAAGAGATTCCTCTTCACAGGCCCTAGATCTGACTGTTCCCAAGTGGAATTTGTGGACAATGGTTCTTTCAATCACTTTCATCCCAGCCTTTTCACATTCCCTCACATCTACCTTTTAGAAATCCAATATTTCTGTGCTGCTGCCTTTGAACATTTCCTCACAAGTACCTGAAACAAATCCAGTGGTATAATGACCATTTTCCCTCAGATGAAGGTTCTATCTTTTGTCACTTAGTGTTCATTTCTGACCACTATAGCTTCTGATCTTATTGATTGCTTAAGAAAAAGCAGCAACAAAACAGTCCTGAAATAACCACCAGACACATTCATCCTTCCCCAGTCATTCTCTAATTCTTATTCTAGTCAATAGCAGGGTCGTTAAAACCCTCCCATGACGACTGTGCTAGGCTCTTTATGAACCTGCAAAAACACTGGGTGCTCTGCCCTCACTTGCCATCCTGCAGGTCTATTATAAGCTCCCCTTGGCTTTTCCCATTATTTTTATTTTTCTCTTCCAGTTCTCTCTATTAGAGCAGCCAAGTCTGCCCAATCTGTTTTCACTGTAGACCTACTCCCAAGGCTCAGGCATTGCTATTACCCCTCCTTTCCTACTGAAGCTTCCCTTTCCCAGAGGCCTGGTTCATGGCAGCAGAAGCACAGGAACACCTGCTGTGGTGAATGCCACCCCCCCACATGTCAACGTGTGTGCAGCGCCATAGGAGCGCGCATTCGCTGGACTGTTTTCCCTCCAGTCGCAGACACCGATGTTACTGCTGTGATCTTAACAAATCCTTTATCACTGTAAGAAGGAAAAGATTTTAAATGCTTTAAGAAGCAGCGCACCCCGCACAGACGTTTAAGTCATGTTCTGAAGGAAGGCTGGTACATCTACAGCATGCTTGCTCATACAACGCATCAAAGGAATATGCTGGGACCTATTCTCATACATGGCCAAAGGAAACTCACAGCATCACCTGAACTATTTCAAGTGTATCAAGTCATTTATATCTGAAGTCTGATACTTTGATACATATCAAGTAGTATCCTTCTAGGAACAGAACCTGCACTGATATCATGAAGGGGTACTCAAAGAGTAAATGGCTACTCCAGGTCAGTAGGCACATAAAATTTTGGCTCACTAATCAATTTCTGAAAATGCTTGCATTGCTTTTTCTTGTATCTAAAATATAACAGAAGAAGAATAGCAAACCTTGAATTTTTTTTGCTCTTTGTGAGAATGATGTATGTAAATTTATAATTTCAGGTTAATTATTAAGATTCATAGTTATTTTCTATTATAGAAAATCAGACTTTATTTTCTTATCTTCAGAGATGAAGGTAAAACTGCTGTAATAAGGAAAATCCACTTTTCATTTGTATTCTGTTTCTTCTGCACTCATTAACCATTCATAATTTGAGACTTGGGAGTGATTAATGGCTGGCTACACCACATAATGCTGTTAGGGAACAATGGTGTAATACAGAAGGTTTAGAGTCTCCCCTCATTCTATGTTACACATTAACCTGCACTGAAACTAACCCACTCCATCCAAATTCAGGAGGCAGCAGGACATGGTCCAAAACCTCACTGAAGAACCCCAGCTATTCTACCCACTTTGCAAACGGGCCAGCACTGCAAAACGCTGCTCTGGCGTACGGGCTTAGCATACTGCATCTGGCACTGTGCGCGGAAGCTCAGCTGTTGACATTCCCCTCTTCCCTCACTTCCCAGTGGAGGGATGGAATGGGATGACAGGGGTGCTTTGTTAATGACATCCAGAGCAAAGACACAGCAGCTTCCACATGTGACAGGCGGCACCTAAAGCTTTTGTCTCATGGTTCCCAGGTCTAGTTGAGCTTAAGTCTCTTTGCATGGTTTCTAACAAAGAAATAAAGTGGAATAGAGCACAGAGTGCTGTGGAATACTGAGCACACCGGTGGGGAGCTCCTTCTCTCTTAGACACAGCAGTACCCCGTACTCAGTACCACATCCTAGCGCATGCAGGAAGAAGCTTCTCCCGGCAGAACAGGAGACGTACCAAAGCAGCCACAATGACCTTTCCTGCTTCTGCAAGGTTATTTTGATGCTGCCTTATCATTTGACCTTGGGATCAAATTATAACAACTTACAATGCAATTTACAGATGCAGGCCCTAACATGCAGCATCAGCACATTCGAGCTTGTGCTGCTGAGGGGCTCCCTGCGTTCCTCCAACCCTGCGAAAAGTCACGCAGGCGCTCAGCTTTTCCTAGGGGACCCACCCTGCTGCTGCAAAGCCAGCCTCGGCCCAAGCCCGCTGAGTCGGCACAAGCCCGCTGAGTCGGCACAAGCGGGGCTGTGACTCTGAGGAGGAATCTAATGACCAGTTCTGACAAATCTAGGTGACAGACACTGACCACTGAATCCACTGAGGGGGGGTAGGGTGGGGTGAGTGTGGCCAGGTCAGGGGCAGATATTGTTGCAGCACTTTATTAAAGCTTGGTAATAAGGAAGGGCTGGGTTACTATATACGTATTTACCATGCAGCCAAGCATATGGCAGGTGTTACTAGGCGCACTGCACACAGCTGCGTGGAAGCACTTTGAGATCCCATAGTACTTATTTTGCTTACCATCTTCTTTATTTCTACTGACTGTCATCCTAAGGAAACTACAGATGATTTCTCATCTCCTAACATTCCAACACCAGTAGAAGTGTTTACACAGATTGCACATAAACTTTCCATGAGCAAACACCAAGATCAAGAGATTTCCAGGCACCCTTCCCATTAAATGCTTGCCTACATGGAGGGTGGAAAAGGCAGGCAGCACTGCACCCAGTGTTGCATTGAAATGATGCACTGAAGAAGCTAACCTTGATTTGCAAAATTGCGGTGGTGATAGCTGGTAAAAATTGGGAGCTAGATATTTAACTTGGTAAGGATTTACAGAGCCAAGAAACACAAGCAGATTGGTGACATCTGAGAATATGGATCGCAGGGGTAGTATTGCCTCACCATTTTGGCTCTCTAGACAATAAGCAATGACTAAGTCCTTTGCTCGGGAGACACTTGAGTGAGTTTTTGTTAATTTAATTTTCTGGGAATTAGGAAAAGGATGAATTTCTTACTCAGTTTTCGTTCATTGCCCATAGGAGTTGGCATTCTACTGGTACTTTTTCTGGAATAGGGAGGACAGCTGCCTGAGATCTACTGCTGTGTACTAGCTGGTGACTTACAAGTGTCCCACATCACCTCCCCCACAAAATGAAGAGAGATGACACGCTGAAGTATTGCCCTAGTGCCTCCTTAAAAGTGCTGCTAGCTAGGAGATGAAAAGACAACTTGATTAGCATCCCCTGAGATTCTGCAAATAGGCACACAGTACATCAGACACACTGATGAGGATGAGCCAAGTTTGAGTGTCATCACAGTGAGAAACGTCCTATCCTCATAATTCGAGTGGGTAAAGGGGATTCATTCAGATGATCAGCTCCTTTCTGCATCTGCCTGGCATCACACTACCCTTCACATCACTGATCATACAGTGAGGGAGGACTGCTGCAATCACGGAGACTGTCTCCTGCATAACACAGGCCTTAGTGTTTGCCCAGCTCTTGTCTGCAGCAGTTCATATCTCGGACTACAACAGCCAGCTTTAGTCTTCAAACTGCCAGCAGTGAAGAGTCCAAGCATGCTTTCACAAAGATTTTTCTGGGCATTAATTACCCCCTACTGCCAAAATACTTGTCTGCCATTTTTCATTTTTAACTTCAAAATGTTTACTATCTTTGTACATCCGCTAAATCTTGGGTCTTCTCATATATTTAGTGTTTGAAATGAAGTCTGTTACCAAGTATGGATCTTCACACAGCTTCACTCATAAAGGGACATTATCTTCCTTTTCCTTATTTCACTCAAAAGCCCCAGTTTCCAGAATCACAATACAATGGCACGATTCCCAGTCTTTTCAGTGATGTTTCAAAGCTGTCTCCTGGATCCTACCTTCTCCTGCCAGAACAAAGGCCTGGAGGCAGCAGTGCAGCAACCCCTGTGGAAAAGTGGATGCGAATGCCATGACGCTGAGCAGGAGTTGACAGTGGCCTGGGAGAGGTGTCCAAAGTGGGGTGAGGCACCCAATGCACCCATAAGTATCACTGTGACTCTGACCCACTTGACACAGGGCCCACATCTGGTGTTACACTCCAGAGCTGTGTCAGCCTAACAATCCAGACCTACCCCCAGTTCAGGCTCTTCCTGGAGCAGGTCCTAAAAGCTGGGCACAGCATGTCCTGACAGCACAGGCCCCCACAGCCCAGCACAGAGCTGGTTCTGGGGGCTGTGCTGGCCTGATTCAGCCAGCCAGGGGAGCTCCTGGGACTTGAACAGGGAAGAGAAGTTTTCCTGGGAGTGGGATACCCAAGTATTAAGCAATTACGTTCCACTTTTAAGTTTGGTGGAGGGGGAACAATCAGAAAGCCTCCATCCACCTTCCAATTGGTATGCTGCCTCCTCTGTTCCTAGGCACAGAAATTTGCATTTTGCCATGTTACAGCATGTCTCTATTTCTAACACCCACAACAGTGATCTGGCCTTTTAATTATTTATAACTCCAGAGCTGATGTGACATCTGCAAGCTTTGTTCAATAACTTCAGGTTGCCTCTCAGGTCACTGAAAAAATATTGCAAGATCTTTCTACAAGCACACCAGCATGGTAATGACTTAGCTGCTCTTAGAGTTCAACACCTATCAGCCAGAAATAAAACTTAATAGGAATGAAGGTCAACTTGTACTGTTTCTCAGTCAGAATATTCCAAGGTACCAAGCAAAAGTACATTATAAAACCACTGTTAATCAAATAAGTTTATAATGCTATCAAAAAGCTCATCTAACAGGATCCATTTTTCCACAAGTCAATATCAAGCAGTATTAATTAAAGAATTTATATATTTTAACCATTTATTATGAGATTCCTGTATCTGCCCTTCTTTTGTTTTGTCTGAGTCTGATATCAAGTTACAAGTATATCAAGTTATCTGTTGACTTACAGATTCACAGAGTGGAAGGG
>NW_010235414.1:0-34348 GCF_000690775.1 Eurypyga helias
GCTTCGTGGTATTTTGCTAGCCGGTTAAACCACAACACAGAGCAAGTTCAACACTCACTCATAGATATCCATGTTAAAAACATAACATTCCTACCAAATTTTGCATGACCTGCATAACTTTGAAAATCCTTGTGTCTTGATGTTTGTGTCAGGTTTCACCTAGCATTACCCAGACCTTGCATCGTATTCAATGTCTGTTTGGGATCCATCTGCTTGAGTGTGTCACAATATATTCCATTGCTGACAAGTTTTGACAGAGAAGCAGTAACTTATGCATTGACTGTTTCCCATGAGGTTTCATGTTCCTGTAAAATCAGCCACTTAGGTTAAAAAAAAAAAAAAAGGCAGTATTAGTTTAACCTGATGTTTCATAGGAAACTGTTAAGACTGCTGTAGAAAAACAGCACTTCTTCAGATGTCCAGTGCTGTATGGCATGCATTACAATGCTGCTGTTTTCTCTGACAGTATTTTAACAGCCAGTACTGACTTAGGTTTTTCCTTTGTTTAAAGCCCCTCTGTGGTGCCTGGCCAAAATTCTTCAGTTGCAAGAAAGGATCTGTCTTTCGTCTACCACACACTTAGTTAGTAGAAAGCGTGCTGTCATGCACATGGTACCTGTTAAAAGCCTACCCTCACAAGAAAGGTGACATACAAAACAGTTCACCCTCTGTTCAGCCCTTTGCTCCTCAGAAGCAGCAAATGCTCCCAGCCCTGAACACAGGGATGCATGGAACTGGTCTCTCCCCTGAGCTTGTTTCAGTGTCTGGTGGTGGTGGTGGCGGCTCGCGCTGGCTGCTGAAGGCTGAATCTTAAAGGTGTTTGTGTTTGTAAAGACTATTGATTCAGAGTCACTCCAGCACAAGTGTAGGATTTCCTGTACTAGAGTCACTCCAGTAATGCTATTCAAGTTCACATGTATCCTTCAGAGTGATTCTAGAGCAAATCCTTAAATGCGTACCACACGTAGCTACAATGTACTAGAAAAAGGGCTTGATACTGTTCTGTGCGTTGACTGTGTTTCTGCCTTTGTGTGATCCACAAACACATAAATGAAGCATTGGCAATATCTTCTTTGTGCAATCCCAGAGAAATTCTGAAAGAGGAATTTAAAGTAACTTTACATCATTATTTTTTTATTACATTTTTTGCATTACTTTAGATATTTTTGTTGCCTTTTTTTCTGTAGAAGACTTACAGTCCACTAGGTAGAGTTTAGCCTTTTCTGTAGAAAGAGGTTTACCTGCCAAATCCCTCAGTTAATGTTTCCTTCCCCACCTGCTACTGATTTTAACATGGTCTTCACCTGAGAGGCATTAAAGCCACATGAAGTGATGTCTATCTTGTGGGGCAAAGTATGGCCATGTCCTGGAGCTGCTTTGGGAGAGGGGAGATGTGACTATGCAGGTTTGTTCTTGATGGGGCGTGTGTCTGGGTGGGCTTTGCCCCTTCCCACTGTTAAGGGGCAGGATGTGATTTGGGGCAGGGGGAAAGCTGGCAGGCCTTTCCAGTGCAAGTTTCCCCCTGACTGCCCTCAGGTCCTGCCATGGTATGCTGCTGGGGCTCCTACTCCTCCCTGTGCCTCAGCAGCCAGTGGGATTCAGCTGTTCTTGGTGCCAAGAAGGTGTAAGTATGCAGTTAAGGTTATTTTTTTACTTTGATAGAAAATAGTTAATATATTAATTTTGTTTCATTTAACCAATGGATGTATTAAAACTACCAACTGATGCAGGTGTGGCTAGGACTGTCCAGTTGAATGCAGTTGGCTTGGGATGCAAAGGCTGTTCCTAAATTAGAACTGGATCAGAGGTAAATAATTCTGTGCTCTGAATTAGGGGGCAGCTAATTTGCATCAGCTTTCCTTGCCTAAGAAATGGTCTTGTGAACTCTGGCTGGACTTAGTCCCTTAAAAATTCTGTAGATGAAAAAATTCCAGTGAATATTTTAAAACGATATTTCAAATTAAACGTGGAGTATATGAAAATACTCAATAAGCAGTTGAGCAGGAGAAAGCTATAAGAAGAATTGCTATTGTGTAAAGATATATAGTTGCAACAGTAAACTGATATCCAATAATTTACTACCATTGAGTTCTAAAAAACAAATGACTGCAAAGTGTTTGCTAAACCATTCTTTTTCGTCTGACATGTGGTTGGATTATGTGAACTGACTCACCGTTTCAGGGGCTACTGAGATTGGCATGGTATTGATTCAGACAATCTTTGACCTCAGGGATAACACTTGCTGTAATAAGGGAAACCGACTTTTAGGCTAGAATTCTCCATCTCTCTCTGCATCTCTGTTATTCCACAATACTGAAAATAAAAAGATTAGGGAAGCAAAGCATGAGTTAATACCAGCAAAGTCAAGCTGCTTTCCCTGGGCTGCATGTTCTGATGAAATAGTGCTGGTGCTCTCCAGAATAAAAATCTGGAGGATCTGAGACTTCAGTCCTTTGGATTAAAATTTTCACCCAAGCTGCTCTGTGTACATATAAACCTATATGTATATAAACATATACATATGTCAAAGCCATCTTTATTTCATTTGGAGTTTTTTTGTATTGTGAGTTACACTGAGGTGACGCTCCAGATGCAAAATGCTTAAAGTCTCCTGCTCACATTTTTCTTCAGGACAGGTATGTGATTCCCATGACATAGCATCAAGTTCGTGTCTGTGCAATAAATTGAAAGTGCAGCAGCATGTGGGTTAGCCTCTCCCCTGTAAATACCCCTGCTGCTGTGCAAGGAGCAACTGGGTAGCACAGACACTAGTGCTGTGTGCCGTACAGACCTCGGGTAGGTCCTCTGACAGGTCCTTGCTGATGACACTGACACCTTTGTGCTATAGCCCAACTATCTTGCTACAGTCATGGGCTTGCCTACCCATGCACAGTCATATCTTCCATTCAGTAGGGCTACCTAGGAAAACGGAAACCTGCAGTCAAACTCATCCATGCAAGGACTGTGCTCAAGCCTAAAACAGTTTAGTCCCCTTAGGTTCCCTGTAGAGTTAGTTGAGAGATGCAAGCTCTTGTGCAAGGCAACTTAGAGCAGGTACCTGCAGAAGGAGCCACTTGCTATGGGCTAGGGAGACCAAGTCTTCCCAAAATGGCACTTAAATTAGGTGACCGATGGAACTGTATGTGCTTCATCCCATCCAGAGAGGAATAAGCACTATTGTTTTTTAATGTTACCAGTGTGCTCTGCAAAAAAAGTACATTTGTGTCATTGCTGGGAAGGGGGATGCAAAGAACAGATCTGTCTGTCCAAAGCATCAGGGAGGGGATGGCAGCAGCCCAGGCTGGCTTCATGGGAGCCTGTGAGGCTCAAAAAAACACTGGTGAGGAGAATGGCTTCTGGACCTTGTACACAGAGCAGTTAAGGGGGTCAGAGTGTGTGTGTGAAGTTGTGTGTGTGATGATTTTGGTTTTTTTCTTCTCTAGTTCTGCAGAACGCAAATGTTCTGTGTGTCACTGGGCAGAGAATTATGACTAGGATGGACAAGAGAAAGCAGGGGATGCCTGGGATATATGGCATTATTATGCAATTCAGATGCTTCAAGTTTCTCTGGATATCTCGGGAAGGACTTTGTCTAGATCTTGTCAAAGGCAAAGAAAATCTTTCTTATCAAGAAAGCTATCAGTGGCCTCTCACCAGGCTGCCTTCAGGACCTTTTCTTTGCAGAGAACCCCCCCAAACAACAAATGAATAACACAGCAGACTGCTGTTCACAGTCTTAATTTAAACTTTGGTTTTTTTAAGGATATCATCCCGAAGCCTGTCTGCAGTGCAAGAACTGTGTGTACCTTCTCAACCTGTCATTCATCAAATTCCTAACAGTTATCAATCTCCAGACATCAGAAAGGTAGCCTGGCATTTGCCCAACAGGTACTGCATGATTCTGCAGCTGTTGAACAAATACTTTGTCAAAAATTATTTTCTGGCTTTTTATCAGCTATTTCAAATCCGAGGTTGCAGATCAGTTGATTCCTTTTTACTTATACAGGAGTCAAATGAGATGCACCTGAATGCTTTTAAAAACAATTTATTTCTAATACTATTTAGCAATGCAAACAGCCATCCATCTTCAATCCTTCTTTTGTAGACTGTAACACTTCTTTCTTACTCTTCCATATGCAAACACTATATCTGTGTTGCAATGACTTAGCATAAATCAGATACAAGCAAAATCTGATATATTAACAATGAAAATGCTCTTTAAAAAAATGGATCACCATGGGATTTTTCCTAGGGTTATATTCTATTCAATATGATTCACAGCCTCAGAACTTGTCCCCAAAAGACTTTATTCTTTCAATCAAAGTGAGCATCCCATTTTTCTATGCCCATTTTTGATGCAGGTTGAAGAATGATCTCCTTATGTATAGTTTTTTTTAGGCACAAAATTTCACTAAAATAATTTGGGGAAAGGGCAATTGGCAGTGTCTTATTTCTGATCTTCCTGTAATCTCTCTAGTGCTATTGAAACAAGATGCAGAGGGAATTGATCTCTGGGAGCCTGAAATCTTCCCCTGGGGATGGTATTGTGAAAAGAAATCCTTTCGATGTGGGAGATTCTGCAAGGAACAGTCTGATGTGGGCTCTCCTTGCAGAGCAGCAGCTGCCATGTTCATGCTATATTGTTGGTAGGTTCCACAGTGGAACGATTCAAATGTGAATCCCTGTGGGATCTATGTATGGTAGGCTTTGGAGATATTTCCCTTGCAGTTTCAGACAGCTCCAAGCCATTTGCTGACCTTTTGAGAGTTTCCTAAAACTGTAAGTCAGAAAGCACTTGTCTTGGATGCTGATAATATTGAATGGGTTGCATACAATACATTCCATTTGCTTTTACATATTTAGATGGTGGTCCACTACTGCCAGGTAATAGCCACCAGAAATTTTTTTTTTCAAAAATGGGTATGATATGGATGCAAGAAAATTCTTTGTATGCAGAAATGTTGTTTCCTCTCAGGACCTAGAACTGTGTCACTGAACTACTGCTGTCAGATGTCATACAACAGGCCTGCCTATGTCCAAAGAATGCAATGGCAGTTTCCTGTTGATATCTGTAACTCACATCAAGGTACAGACAACAAAGCTTAAGTGTGGGGGTTTTAGCAGCAAAAGTAATCCAGTAGTCTTCACAATTATTCCTAGATGGATCAACATAGCATAAACAAATAGTGCACAGATCATGAGGGTTACATTGATGCTGAATCTATGCTGACAGGGAAATATTTTCACTTCAGCAGGTACTTGAAGCACCTCATTTCCTATGAGCTAGATTATTTTTTCATAAATTGTGGACAACAAATAAGACAGGCTTAGCCCTTGCCTTTGTTACTGAATGTGGCAAGATGATCTGTAAGTAATGGAGCAAACTGAGCAATCTGTTCCAGAGCCTCCGTGAAATTTTCCATTGTTTGGGGAATGAATCAGTCCATTCCCTGCATGAAAGGGAAAGTCATGCTTAGGAACCTGATTTGTTGCAATGATCTTCTTTAATGCATTGGACTACTAGTGACATTCTTGCTGATACTGGGGTTCTTTGTCTGCTTTGTATCAGTTTTATTTTCTTCCCAGGAAATTGAAATGCCTATATGTGTAAGGAAGTCAATCTTTGGTTGTTTCTAGTCCAAAAGTGTGTCTGCTAACATGCTTTAAATCACAGACAGCGTTCACAGTGTCACAGAACCAAGGTATGAAAAGTTTGCTAATGATTTTACCCCATCTTCTTATTGCAGTGTTAAGTTTTGTCCTAAGATTAGCACTGCTTATTTATATAGGGCACGAAGAGTGGTTTTGGAACTCAGAGCAGTGTTTGGAAGGGCATGGTTTTCACCACATTTATGCTTTGCAAGATCAGAGCTGGTTAGATACTTCCTCTAAACTAAGACAAGTCTGAGAAAAATCTAAATTGTGAGTTCAGCGCTAACCTGAGTTCCCCTTTCTCCACAAGAAATAAGGTCTGATTTTTGCAGGGAATTCCTACCTGGACCATGTCATTCTAAAGTAAACAGTAGGTATCTGTATCAAGAAACCCTTAACCAGGTGAAAGACATTGGAGACAGAATTGAAAAATAAAGGGGAGGAAAAGAGTGAACAGAAGATGAAATTTACCCATAAAGGCGCGTCTGTATACAGGTAAATCGAAAATGCTGGGATCTCCCTTCTAATGAAGATGAAGATCAGGTTTTCCCTTTCCCTGTTAAAATACAAACATACAAAATATCATTCACCATTTTCAGATGATTCTGTAGCTGCTGGATAGGCACAAGAGCTCATTTTTCCAACTGCCTCAGGACCTTGAAAAGGGCATGTGCAAAGGGGCTATAGATGCCTCTGCTTGCAGATGTGTGCCAGGGAAACATCCAGTCATGGACTAGGATGGTAAGGAAATGGTGGTAGGTACACCACCATCCTTTGTTGTTTAGCAACATGGATCATTATAGGATCAGAGATGACGCCCTTAGTGGGTTCAGGGGTGGGCAATGAGGCAGCATTTTTGCCCTCATGTATAAAACTGTGGCATACTGATCTCTTCTCAGCCCAGGAAAAAACTAATTACATAGTTTCTCCTCTCATGCAACACGCTCAAAAACTGTGAAGACATGGCAGAGACAACTTCTGTCCTTGTACTATTATCCTAACCTCCCTCTAGAGTCAGATGACCCCCGGTCACTGGTGCTCAGATCAAAGCTTTCATGGCCTTCTTGAGGATCTTGCCGTTCTGGGAGATTTCTGGCATGGCTGGACTAGCTGAGTGTTGGTGAGTCCCAGAAGTCAGCGTTTCACAGAGCACCTGCCCGGTGGCTTGGGGAGAATAGTATGAAATCTCAGCCCCGTGTCTGAGAAACAGCAGAGCGAAGAAAATGGAAACCAAATTTAAGATTGCTTATAAATATTAGCACTTTTAGGGCAGACTCTTTATGGTCCAAGGTCTGCCGCCTTATGTTTGGGATCCTAGGTGTTTGCAGTGCAGTGCCCCATCAGCCCTGAGAAGCAAGCCATGCCAAGCTGGGATGGCTTTGCTTCTGCCTGGCAGAACATCTGCAACTCTTCCAAGCGGTCATCACATTGCACTCTCTGCACATTACGGAGAGTTTCTGTTTGCTGAGTCCTACAGAAATACCCTGGTCTTCCAGTGACCAGAGCCCTCATTGTGGGATCTCCCTGCACCAAGGTATTGCCCTGCACCTTGCCCACTAATAATGCAGCAGGTGCCTCCTTTGGTACCAAAGGGACTTGCCCAAGGTCTCCCTCACCTTGGGAACTGTACAGAGTAAGTGAAGGGTCAATGATGTAAATCCCAGGAGTCCTCTGGAGCTTGGAAATGCCTGTCTGAACTTCTACAGCTGAGGTGCAGCTGATTCTGATTTCTTCATCTGCTTAAAAGACTGGGAAATGCTGCTGAGAGGTGGCTGATGCTGAGGAAGAGGTTGATTTTTCTTTTTTTTCCTCTGATTTTTCTTGTTTTACTTTTCCTTTTTTCTTTGCTCCTCAGAGACTAATGCAGACTCCTCTTATGAGGAGTTGTGACTAGGCCAGACTCGTCTTTAAAAAGCCTGAAATTCCAGGGAAGGATCTTACCTCGGCTTTTCTGTAGATGCTCTTTAAAAGGAGAGGCTGAGTTTCAGCTGTAGCACTATTACAGAGGTAGAAACCAGCTCTGAAGTTTGACTTTGGATCCTGATTTCCTCCAAAGTCTGTGCTGAAATGCAGATTTCTGCTGGTCTAATGAGTGCTGCTCAGAAATATTCCATGCAGAATATTTCTGGGCTAAATTAACTTCTGGCAGCTTTTAGGGGTAATGTTTTGAAGCACAGTCCCTGTTTTTTTGGGGCGATTTTTTTTTTTTCAGGGGTCATTCAGCAGTGTCTCACCACAGAGCACTATTGAACTCCTTGGAAAAGCTATGAAATTTGATACACTGGATGCAGCCCCAGGAGACTAATCCAGCCCCAAACAATATTACTCTTAGATTTGTGTTTCATTCAAGAAGTCATGAAGCAATCTATTTCACCAGGAAAAAAAAAAAAATCATCATCCTGAGAACTTTGCATGAGAAAAAATATATCAAAAATGCCTGACATCTTTAAGAAAGATCTCAATTGTGCAGAAAAGCATTACATTGATTATTAACTTAGCCTTTCTTTGGATTTTTCCACTTGTCACTTTTACTTAAATACAAATAGTAATGAAGACCTGAATGTGACCTTTTACTATTGCCCTTTATTTTACTCTTCTATAAAAGATTGCTCCTCATCATAATCCTACAGCTATCTTCTTTCACTTCAAAAGGTTCTTATTCCTTATTGCTGTTAGGATAATGCTGCATCATTCCATCTAACTACAAATAAATAGAAATAGAGCTATGACTTCTATCCAAAAGCATGCAAGCTCCTTTTTACTGTTTCTGTGTATACAAATATATCTTCCAACCTGTAGATGTAGTACAACATCTGAATTAAATCATGACTTATTCTTTCTATTAAAGCTATGTTGTCCTTGCCATTATCCCCTTTTCCAGTAAATGAATACAATGAAAAATTGATTCTAGCTGTACTGGCCTGCAGCAAAATAACAAAAGATGATTGTTACGTTATCAAAGTCCTCTCTCCCTCCATAACACAGGAATCAAACCACCTGTCTTTATCTTCTCAATCTATGTTGCACCTGAGTCATGTTTTCCTTGAAAACGCTTTATGGTTGTTCACTATAGATTTTTAGATATAACAAATGCATTATTCATTTATTTTGATTACCTGAGATTGCTCTGCCATCCCTGTGAGTTATATAAAGCCTAATATTAAATGCCACATTAGACTAGTATGTCAGTAACAGTGTCAGATGAGTTCTCTTATGCGAAGCAGCGTGACAGCTGAACAAGTACACTGTGTAAAATGTATGTGGAAAACTTGTGTTCGGTGGGGACATTTCATTGCATGCTATTCTCTTTCTAAGAGGTAGAGCAGGGCAGAGGGCTTCAGTTAATGGTTGCTAGAACAGAATGACCTAACAGGAGGCAGATCTGGGGATAGCAACAGTGGATATTAGAGTCTCCATTCCCAGAAAGGACTAAGCTTGTGTAGGATGTCTAAAACTGTCAGCTGTGCTTTACAGCCATGCTTTTAAATGTTTCTAACAGACGATGCTTAAGAGCAGCTAATTTACTGCATGTCTTAATAGCAGTCTGAAACTATTGAGCATCTAGTAAGAACAGAGAAATAAGTGAGCAGCTCTAGAGACGTGGCCATCATTTCAACATGTACATTTGCATATTCCCTCTAATGCCTGAAGTCAGATGCCTAAAATTAGTAGATTTATTTGGATGTGTGGAAATAATTGTAATTTGTTTCACAGCAATCAATTTGTGATGCTTTGATTTCCCTTTCTACAGAATTAAATTATTAAGAGGCATATATGATTTTCAAGATACTTTTTATCATTCCTCCTGCTTGAAGTTTTGTCAGGTTTGACACACCATAGCCCAACATTCAGACATGAGTAATAAGTACTAAAAAAAACCCCAACTGAATAAAAAAATTAAGTGTGAGAAATGCAAAGAAATGTGGGCCAGTATGATAATACCTTTCAGGGAAACATGACCGTAGCAGGGGCATCTTTTTCATATCCACTGCTCTACATCATTTCTAGATGGCAACAGTGGTCTGAGTTAGGAGGCTCTGTATGGGGCCAAATATGGTGGGCAGATAGCAGGATGAAGGGTTGAGCTGTTCTTCTGTGGTGCCTCCATGGTCCTCCACTCACAGATCTGCTTGATGGTAAGTCAAGTAAAACGTGAGCAAAGTGGACTTGCAGTGATCCCATGCCAGCAGAGATGGTGAAGGCTGCTGCACTAGTATTCAGCAAGGAGAATTGCTCCAAGGTTTGAGGCTGGTTACAGTCCTGCCTGAGGCAATGGGGAGAGGAGTGGTCATCTGAGTCTGCTTCAGCTCCCTAGCTAGAGTTCTGCTAGAGCAGAAAGGATGTTCTTTGTGTTCAGAAGAGGTCTTGCACTACACCTGAATAAGGAGATGCTTGTATTGTCCTTGACATGCCTGGTGGTGACCCACAGTGACATGACACGCACTGGGGAAAGCAGCAGAAAGCGAGCTAAGGGGTTTAAATTCTGTTTGGTACCAAAGGCTGGCTCATGTCAAGCCTAGAGAAACCCTTGCGCTCCCCTGGTCCTGCATGCCTAAGAGCAACAGGCCACTCCAGCTCCAGCAGCAAAAGCAGCAGGGTACCTGCCTATACTTCTCTTGATTTTTGCATGAATACCCATGTTTTTTTCCATCCTCTACCCTTGTTTTTTGTTTAAAAGCTTTGCTTTTTATTTTATCAGAGGAGAAAAATATCTGCTTAAAATTAACTTCAAAGCCCATAGCCGTTGCATAGCTACAAGCATAGAAGTATTCCCTCTCAATCTTTTTTAATCTTGATTTTAATTTTTTACATCTGGGCACAGAAGGTCTGGACTGAGCAGAGTATTCCTGTAGTCAGACCTTGAGCTGCAGCATGACTGCATGCAGCCACTGTTGGAAGCACTCCCTGCTGCCACAGCACGCCTCAGGACAACAGTGTTCGTGTCCCAGCTGACCCATTGGTGCACTGTCTTTCCATGATCCCACACAGGCTGCAAGATTTCTGCACCAGCTGTGCCCGTTCCTCAAGCCCCAGAAGGGCTCTGGCTGTGCATGTGGGGGCATGGAAATGAGTGGGGAGCAGAAGACCTGGTGCAAGTGCAAAGCCACCCTACAGCTGTCTGTAGTGGATTGACCTTGGCTGGGTGCCAGGTGCTCACCAAGCTGCTCTATCACTCCCCTTCTGAGAAGGACAGTGCAGGGGGGGACAAAATAAGATAGAAAAAAAATCCCTCATGGATCAAGATAAAGGCAGTTTAATAAATTAAAGTTCACATGCAGAAGCAAAGGAACACAAAGATTTATTCTCTAATTCCCATCAGATATTCTGAACTTTCAACTAGCAACATCGCCTTGGTACCTTGGTGAGAATGGGCTTTCTTGGGTGCTGTGCACACCTCTGCTCCCGGGACAGCTTTGCAGGTGGCATTTTGGAGCTTCTACCTCTGATCCCAAACAGAATGGAGGAGAACAAGGAATAAGAAATGATGTGGCAAAAGCGTTCTGGACCTGGGTAAGGGCTTTTCCTATTGGTATTGACCTCCATTCATCTGTTCGTGCTTCCCTCTGCATGAACGTCCTCTGGGCAGAGGTGTACACAGAGGGATATCTCAGCAGCGTTTCTTCCTCTGCACCTGCAGTAAGTGCTCAGTGGGCTCTGACTGCGCTGGGGTACTGTGGGGTGGCAGGAAAGGGCTTCACACCTGAGAATCTGTAGTCCTCCTGACTGCAAAAGTGAGCTGCAAAGCTGCTGGTTAACTCCAGGCCTTAATACACTTATATTTCTTCATAAATGTAGCTAGCAGGTGAACTATAAACTGAGCTTTATGATGGGTTTCTGTTGTTCATTAAGGAGTTTTGCACCTATTTAAAAAATATATGCAGGAGCATGTTGCTGATTATTTTAAGAACCTATGCAAATTTATTGATTTGCAGTGTAGGAAAAGCTTTCTGTGATGTGTAAATTAAGCCATTTAAATCATCCTATTTGGTAACTGAAGCACCAGCTTTGTTTACTCAATGAGTTAATACCCTGTTACCCACCACAGGTTTACAGTTACACTTGCAGTCCTTGCTGACCCAAAAGAGCTATCTGGCTGTTCCCCTGCTTGTCTTTACCAACAGATAACCTCCTGCTGCCTGGGCTAGGTTTTGGTTGTTCCTGTTTTATTGTTCCCCAAAGTGTGCCAGCTGCCTCATTGACCAGCTTTTCTAGGTAGGACAGGACATGGTGGCCTTGTGTGGGTGGCAGGATGGGGCCAGGACTGCAGTGGTCATGCCAAGCTCTGCTGTTGATTGTTAGAGATGCCTTGACAAATACCTCTCCACAGGCAGAGTTTCCACTAATAGTTTTGCAAAGTGCAATTAGGGGTATATTCTGTTTCACTTCCGCCCTGAGCCAACAGTGGGTGAGATGTAATTGAAGATTAGACAGACCCTAAATTTTATTCATGTCCTTGCACATGACTGTTTGTAGGCTGCTTTAAGGATAAACCAAGGGTTGTATTGACATGTAAATCCTGCAGATAGTTATATTAGTTCTCACACAAACACATACATTCCCCACCCCCTATTTGTTACACCAGAGCTGGGCAACTTCTACCTGAAGTACGTAGCTGTGCTTTTACATGTTTGCAGTTACATGGGGTTGAGGTCTGAGGTAGCATAAGGGGTTCCTGGGAATCCCTAACTTGGGCTCTAACCTGAAGTGGGACACTGCAGAAAATAACACATCAGATAAATGATGGCAGCTTTAACAGATGCTTTTCTTTAATCAAAAATTTGAGAAGAAAATTTTCTCTGATGGATTGGCTTTTCCCTTTACCCATGTTTGATGTTAACATCATCATTTACGCTTACATTGAGTTGTTCTCAAATCTGCTTTTTCCTAACAATAGAATAAGAATCCTTCAATAATTAAAGGATTGTTTGATGCAGAACTAATGCACATATCCGTCAAAGCAAAACCACCCTGACTTTTGAAAGCCTTGCACACGACAAATGTATAATTTGCCCATTTAGAAAACTACATGCCTTTAGGGCAACAAACCATTGGCTGAGCCAAGTGATACTAAGATGAGTGGCTTAAACCCATAACTCAGTCCTGGTAGGCAATACTGTATCCTTTCAGGGAAAATACAGTGTTCTAAAACTTCCAGATGAAACTGGAAAAAAGATATTAATTAAATGCAAATGTTAAAATGCGTGTTTTAGTTCTCACATTTTACAAATTTAAGAGGTGCTGAATTTTTCTGACAGTTTTCTTGGCACAAGTGAATTCCAAAGATGCGCATGCAAATATTTGTCAAAATTGAATTCTTAATTTTGCATGCATAAGGATTACTCCAGAAGTGTTAGCATACTCACTTGCTCACAGAAGAAAAGTAGTGTCATGTGCCACGTCTGGCCAATCATAGGAAAACTGTATTTTTTAATTTTAAATATTCTGATTAATCCACAGATAAAAAAAATATAGTGAAAAGAAAGTCACTGAATATATTTGAATAACAAATAAATTCAAGATAGTGTGATTGGTTTATATATATTCCCTGAGCAAGGAGAGATAAAATTAATCAAATAAATTATTCATTTCGAATTATTTGTTCAGCTCTGTTTTTACAAATGGAGGCCTAATACTGATGTCTGAATTTTGCAGTTCTCTACAAAAGCTCTCGTATCATGTATCCTATCCTCCTGATAGCCCTTGCTTTGGGTCTGACTTCCTCACATACAAACACTGCATTTGCCACGATGATGTATTTTCTGTGAAAGAGTTGCTAAAAGCAATTAGGTTTTGAGTAGCAGGCACTGAAAGTCCGAACATGCTCATTGACAAAAAGGCATTAGAAATGTAATGTTGCCCATTTCTACTAAATCATCACAATGCAAATAGTGTTTCTCTGCCTTGGCCTTTGAGCAGAATTAGATTCAGGTTAGAGTGCATCTGAACTTACCCTGAGAAGCACTCAGCACAGCTGTCCTAATTGCACCCCAGATATCTAGGCTGTATTTAAAGGATTTAATGTCTCTACTACCAAAAGTCTGTTAGCCTTCATCACATTTGTTTTCATCAAAAAATTAGTTGTTGTGTTCTCTGAGATACAGTCATTAAAACATAATTCTTCTTTCTTTGATAGCTCTGTGATATATAGTACTTGTCTCCAGTCTTGTTCCAGCTCATATAGGAAGGAAAGCCGAAAGTTGAACTTTTGAAGCACAGATCAGTCTTCTGACATTACCAAAGCACTGTACTGAAAAGGAGAAGGAACAGCGAGCCGCTAGGCAGGGCTGTGTGTTTCCTTGGTGGCGGGGCTGTGGGCTGGGCACAGCGAACTGTCCCTCGTGGTTGATGGAGAAGCAGGGGTGTAACGGGCCACGTCTGGACCCCGCTGGCATCTGCAACTTGCCCGAGGCCCCAGATCTCACCGTTTCCCTGAGGAAAAGCAGCAAGGTGCTAGAGCATCACTCTCCTTTGTCAGCTTCGGATGAGTGGTGGAATGACAATCAATGCTGCAGCACGGTCTTGCTGAGGGGAATTTAAAGTGCTGAACAATCTGTCTCTGCTCCAAAACCCGTGTGTGAGGCTCAGAGCTTTGCTCGGCACCTGCCAGCCGTGTCATGCTGCTCAAGCAGCAGCCAAGGCCATGTGGGTGCTGCCCCGGCGTGGGCAGGGGACCAGGGCTGCTGTGGAGGAGGGCTGGGGACCAGGGCTGGCAAAATCTGGAGCAGTATGGTCAGCTCGTTTCATAAAAGCCACCAGATGATTATGAATTTCGATGCCAAACCTAAGTGTATTTGAAACACGAAAATGCCCGAATGTAAGTGGCACTGTCAGCTCCCTAAAAATCACATTTCCTGCAGCCTGTGATACGTGCTCTGTTCCATATGTGGAGGGATTTTTATGAAACGTTCCAGACAGAAAGCGAAAAACTCTGCAGTGTACTGGCACGATAAAGCAGTCTTGCATGAATACAATGCTTTCCACTTAAAGTGACTTCATAAGTGGAAATATTATCCCCGTTTTGCTGATGAAGAAACTGAAGCCCAGCATTTCCTTTGAGTCACATCCAGTGAGCAAGGCTAAAGCCAAGAATGAATGTGCTGACATGCAGGATTTCCCACTGCCACCAGACAGGTTGTCTCCACTGAGAATATTTCATTCTGACTTGATAGATCCCTGATTAAAGCACCATCTTACTAAACATTTTATTTCCACAGAACAGAAAAATAAAATACTGTCTGTATTTACTCCAATCTGCTCTCCAAAACATCTCTCAATATGGTGGGAGACTTTGCAAGCTTTACTTATGATTGGGCACAGCTGGAAGGGTCCATGTCCCAGATTAACTGATGCAACCGGTGCCTGCACTAAATCTGTATACGTGCTGGTCTACAATATACAGAAACAAGCAAATGTGGCTGCTCCAATACTTATGTTGTCTACATGGAATCATTATAACTTTGGTTAGAATCATTAACAATTCAGCAAAATTATATGAGACATAATTATGTGAGTTATTGATCTATGCATATTAAGGCAGACCTCTATTTATAGGTCATTATGAAGCATTACTGGGGCCTCCAAGTAGACCAATAAAATAATTTATTTCTTTACATGGATACTAAAGAAGGCTTAGAAAGATGCCATGTGCAGAAAGCTGCTTGTGCCAGTAAAATATATTTACATCTGCTGCATATGGATAGACGGGATACAGGCCAAGTATGTGATGGTGGGAAGCAGCTTGCTGCTTCTGTTTTGGGAAAGTTCATCACAGTTGAAATTTTGGACAAATTAGATTCTGACTCAAACTAGAGAGAGAGCAGTAGATGAGCTCAAAACTTTGGCTGCTCCAGAAACTCCATTCAGAATAATATACTATCTCACGTGTCTTATCTTTCCATCCAAGTTTTGAAGACTTTTTTTGGTTGCTGATGGGAGCGGGGAAGAAGAGAGGATCTTGCACTGAAATGGAGAAAAACATGCATAATCCGTTTCACTCTGTGTTTTGTGTTTGGAAAATGGAGGACACGGAAGAGGTCCATCTTTGCAGTGATTTGGATAGAACTGGGGAAAAAAAAAATTAAGAAGGTATGAAAGTGAAACTGTGTCAGTGGTGAATCTGGTCTTCTGCACTGGTTTGTGCTCAAACTCACAATACAGCATAGACAAATGCAAATAGAGTTTTTGGGCAAAGGGCAAGGCATGGTGATGAAGGATACAGATATAGGCTTTTTGTCCTTGAAGGCAGATGAATGCAATAATTTCCCTGGCAGAAAACCAGAGCTGAGCAGAGGCCTCACAGGGAGGTCTCCTTAACTGGTTTTGCACGTTTTTAGGCTCCTGTCCCATTGCTAACCTCCCTCCACTTGGCAGTGGCCAGCAGCTTGCAGGGAATAACTCTGGGTGTTACAGACGCGGGGGACAGGTCTGACCTCCATCATAGTGCTTCCCCTTGGGGAGGAGCGTCCCCTGTGGCATGAGTGGTCTGGGCAGGCGCTGCAGAGCATAGGCAGAGAACAGCTTTTGCCTTTGCTGGTTGTACGTTTTGTCCCTCTGGAAGAGCAAGAAGCTATACCTGCCTCCTGGTGCTGAGTGCAAGATGGGTGAGAGCACAACTGTCCAGAGGGTCTGACTGACAGTACAGCCTGCCAGTTGCTGATTCAAATCAGAAACAGTGCAGACCCTGCCATTATTTTCCAGTGAAGAAAAAGCAGCCTTTTCTTCAGAGAACAAGATAAAAATTGGCTTGTGCTTAATCTTCTGTGCTGGTTTCAGTCAGGAAAGAGCTAACTCTCTTTACCATGGCTACTAGGAAGCTGTGTTCCTGGATGCAGAGAGCAGCACTGATAAGTTCTCAGCTGGCTCTGGGGAATGCCTGCACTGAATTCAAGGTCTATCTCCACTTCTGACACTGCAGCTGCGTTCCAGGCGCTCGCTGTCTCACTACAGGCAGTGCAGGGGACACACAGTTCAGGCACCTGACCCCAACTGACCAAGGGAGTATTTCATTCCATCATTTGTCATGCTCGGGCCACATGCGAGCAGGGGGTCTGGGACCCATTACTCTCTTACTCTCTTGCTCTTTTACTTCCTGACACTTGCTCACACTCTCTCTGGCTCCTGCGTTAGCTTCTTTGCGAACTCCTGTGCTGGCTCATTCATGAGGGAGTTGTTGGGTTTGTTTAGTTTTCCCGGTCTTGCTATCGCTGATAGGGTTTGTTTGGAGTCTGCTGCAGCAGCTGTCTGGCTGCAGCTTTCGGGCTGCGATCGCTCTCGGGCTGCAGCTCTCAGGGTCTCTGGCTCTGACTCTCATTTCTCAGTACCTGATTGTGCATTGGTCAGTGGGTGTTGAGCAACTGTATCACAATTGTATCATATTGTATCATATGTTTTATTTCTTTTATTTTAAGTACTTAGTAGTAGCAATTTAGATTCAATATGTAAATAGTTCTTATCTCAATTTTACGAGCTTCCTTGTTTCTTTTTCCTTTGATTCTCGGTGGGGGGGAGGGATATGGGAGAGCAGCTTCGTGGTATGTTGCTAGCCAGAGTTAAACCACGACATCTCCAAGCCACCTGAGTTTGGGTTCGCAACTTGAGCAAGCAGAGCCACTGTCCTGTAACCCAAATGATGTCTGAGCTGATGCTCGGTGGAGATGGTTGCACTGCCCTTCCCATCCAGGGCAGGAGGGATAGGTAGGAGCTGCTGCCTGCATTCCTTTCAAAACTCCTGCAAGTTGCCATATGCATATGCAAGTTCCCTGGTCAGGCAGCCTCTGATCCCAGCAAGGAGCCCCCTGCAAGTTTTTCACTTTAATCTGTGTACTGAGTCAAGCCCAGCCACGGACAGCTCAGTGTGGTAGATCACAAACAGTGAAGATTTTGCAAATTCAGTATTTTCCTGTTGTAGCTATGGAGTGGAGACCAAAGGTGACTGAAGATCCTCTCCCAGCCCTGGCAGGACACATTTGGCAGAGGCCAGAGCGAACCTGACTCTGCAGGCAGTCTTCTGTCTTAAACTCAGTGACTCAGGGGAAGTAAAACTACAAGACCCACAGTGATCTATGGAGGTAAATATATATTTCACAAATAAAATGCAAATGTGCATGGTGTAGTCCCACAAAATGCACACTCCTGCTGCTGTCACTTGTTTGTTTCTATCCAATTTTGGATTAAATTTGTCTCTCAAATTTAATAATTTTGACAAGTAAATTTCAGAGTGTTCTTGACAAGGAACATAGCTAGAAGGAGTTAAAAAAACCCAAACAAAACAATAAGTACTCCAGCATGGTAATAGCATGACATTGCATGGCAAGCTACTTACATTTTGAGACTACTGAAAATGGAATATCGAAGTGTATCTTGCCTAGGAAAAGGAACATAAAGTCTAATCTGCTGAGAAATGACCGAAGATCCTGGAGCAACCTATTTGTGTGCTGTTGGGAGGTGGAACATTTAGGCTAAACCAAAGGGCCTCAAAAGAGATTATAAAATAATAAAAATTCCTAGATCAGCAAGTTAAAAATATTCTAGGTATTTCCTTTCTAGGTTTTCAATAGAATGGCTACAGCACTTCAGGTAGCCCCGTACAGGTCATACAGCCAGAGAAACCACTAGAGCAGCTGATCCTGCAGCCTGAACAAGGGCTGAAGCTGGTTTGTTAACTCTGCTCCACCCTCAGGTTTGCTTTGCTCTCCTTCCCTTCAGCCTCTCTGGCCATGTTGTTCCTACCAAACTCTAGGAACAAATTGTATTGATTCACAGTGTCTGGATGTGTATCAATATCTGCCCTGTGCTCTGGAGGTTATCTCCAAGGCTGTTGCTGCTGGTGAGTGGCTCATCCCCCCTCCTTCCTCAGCTGTTGTGACCCATACAGCACTTCTTTTTAGCAGGAGGAATAGTTGAGCCTGTGACTAAAATCCATTACACCCAAGATGAGGCAGCTCCCAGCAAGTCTCAGAGGAGCCAGTGTGCACCCTGCTGAGTTCCACTCTGGTTTTGGGGATTTCTGGCAAGTCCTGCTCCCAGTTTGGAGAGCATCCCCCAGCTCCCCCATGGTCATGCACCCCAGGCACTGCACCTTACACCCCTGCATTGAGGATTTCTGGTTGCAGAGGGAAGAACTCTGCAGCTTACCCCATTCAATCCCCTCCTCTACAGGTGATGAATACTTGGTGTGTAAATTAAAGAAAATTTAGGAAAAAATGGCTAGATAAAACTGCCTCAGGCAGCTTCAGTTGTACAGCGACACATACAGTACTTAGCACCCTAGATTTCATTATTCTTAACAGCATATCTGGAGTCCTATTTTCACACATTAAATATTCTTGGATTTTTTTTTCCCAATGAGCAGACATACGATTTTTTTCTCTGCCATCAAGATGCATGTTTTGTCCTTTCAGAGGCTTCCTTCAAATTGGAATGCAGATTAGTTTTACCTATTAAAGCGCTGTAATACTTGGTAAGGCCTCAATTCCTGTTTTTCTATGGAAATGCATAGCTGTGAGGGTTAAGGGGAACTGCTCTCTGCTTAGCACTTCTGAAGGGAGAGCTGTGCAAGACTGCACTATTTTCACATCTCTTAAATTTCACAGACAATGTGAAATATGGCTGTTTGCCATGAAGAAACAGAGTTCCTTAAGTAGAGAAAGACATGCTTTTGTGTTCTCACAGACCTGGTCTGCAAACCCATGAGAGTATGATGGGAAAGGAAAGGGAAAGGAAATATCAAAGCCCCCAAGAGGTAGGGACCAAACTACAAAGGCCAATTTTAATCTGCCTGAAGTAGAGGCTAAGGATGTATAATTAGGAGAACGGCAATATTGAGATTTCCACCTATCACTGGAAACAGTAAGGGGAAAAGACTTTCCCAGCAAGCCCTATGGCAGGCAATACACCAAATATAATACCTGCTGTGTGATAACTCACCCAGAAAGCCATTTGCTAACAGACTGGGGAGGCTGTGGGCAGCCAATCTCAATGGTGAGGTTTGGTGAGTCCTGTCACGAGCTTTGGTGGCATTGCCAGCATCGCTGTAAATGTAATCTTCACATTTCCATTTCTTGGGTTAAGATTGTGTGTCTAATGAAACCTTGTGCTTCAGGGCTTCAGTCAGGCACTTTCATGGTCTGGGAAGGCAGTTTTTGCATGCACATCTGCCTGCCTAGATCTTGCTGGGCTCTTTGCTTCCTCAAGCCCTTCTGAAGTCCTAGAGCCTTTCAAGGTAAGATTTGGGCAACAGAGAACTGATCAGCAGAGATAGGAGCTCTAAGAGTCTGGTAGTTCCCCAAACATTGGTGTCTGTGTTTGGGAGAGCTGAACAGCTTGCTGGACTCCTCTGGTGTATTGTGTAATTCCCCATATACTGCAAATGAAGCCCAGAGACACATGTGGGACATCTAGACTTAGGTGTCATGTTGTGAGGCCAAATCTAATCCTCAGGACTCAATGAAGCTGTAAACCAGAGAGTCTACTGCCACTTGTCACTGCCTCATGTGTCTTGTCTTCACCCGACACTCCCAAGAAGGTGGGTCCCTGATGTTGCTGTGCTGTCCTGCATTCAGACACACCAGGCTACCTCGTGTGAAGTGTCAAGTGGCACTAGACATTTATGGTTAGGGACCCAAATGCTTCCTGAATTTCCCTGGGACCAGAGTGGATGAATGCTCTTGTGCAGAGTATCATCTTTCCTAAAATCTTCTTCAGGTGTCTAGGTCCTACTGTTCATTAAATTTAAGCCTTACCTGCTGGGATGATCTCATCTAAATAATTCTTTGCTGTTGCAAGGGGCTTAGGTATTACTGGCAGCTTTGTCTTTCTTGTTCTCAACCCGTAGAGCACAACTTAATCTGAGGACTTTAGATTCTTCAGTCTTTGACTTTAGTGCACGGGTGAAATGTAGTAACCCATATGGTACAAGAGGTGAGACTAGATGAACCTATAGTCCATTGTGGCCCTAAATTATAAAATTCACAGAATAATTTCTAATAATGAATGCATTTGTAAAACTTGAATGCCTTCTCATGAAAAATCTGCAAACAGAAAAATTACTTGTTTTGTTAAGCAGACTGTGACAAACAGTTCTTCCAACTTTATGCTATGCAGACATATATTTTTGGATATCCTTCGGGGGAAAAATCTACTGCAGCCATATCTACATAACCTACAAGAAAAAAGAATTTGAAACAAAACAAAAGATATATGTAGATTATGAAAGGTAGAGAATCAAGTTGGAATTCTAATGTAAATGTATGTCATTATCAGTAGACATGACTTGTAAAGCACTACTTTAACTTGCAGAGCTAAGAACTGGAATATTACAGTGAAAGTCTTTTTACATGTGCCTTTAGAACAAAAGCTACCCTGTCATTAGAAATTATATATAACAGTTTCATGAGGGTTGTTGTTTTCAGTGTTTGGTTTAAACACAATAAAGATGAACAAAATTAAAATCTGTTCAGTGATGCATGAGGATGAAGTCAAGATCAGAAGTATGATTTCCTAATTTTTAGATTTATTCAAAGACTCTTTCTTTGTATTAAATCCTACAGATTTTTAATGAATGCTTAAAATCCAACACTGCTTCCTTCCCCCCGCTACTGTGTTTGATGCATGTCGTACAGACAACCTGATAAAAAATAATCTGTGAGGTAAAATCAAAGTTGATGTATCAGAAGATCTACTGCACATCTAAATACAATGAAATTTGATATGTGTGGGTGTATGCACTCATTTTAAAGATTGTTAATTGATTTTAGTTCTATTATGTTTGGATTTGTGGTATGTTACACGAAGACCATTTTACTGATCTTTATGATTCCGTAAAAGACTACAACAGTTTGGATAAAATTGGCTGCACTACATTTGTTTTCTTTGTTTCTGCTGTTATTTATGCTTAACTCTTGGTATAATGACTACATACAACTTTGTCCTCATCTCACTGAAAACAACAGGAACATTGTTTTGGACTCCAAGGCATCCAGCCATCGGGTGTATCTTGGACCATTCAACAAAGACATTTGGTTTGGCTGCCTGCGGCACTGGTCTATGGACAGCATGAAGCTGACAAGAAATGAACCTGTGGTCACAACATGTGCAAAATGCCAGAAAAGGGTATCAGTATCTACCAGATATAAGTTGGTAAAGATCTGTGAATAAATTTTCATGGGATTTCAGAGATGCAATGACCTGTTCTGACAAGATTGTCTCTTCCATCTGCCTCTCTGAAAGTCCACTTACCAGTGTGGTCTTGGAAAGAAGGATAAGCTTGATGAAAAGGTGAGCCAGTGTCCAAGCAACACTGTGAATCTTTCCTTTTTCCTTAGAAAGATGTGAGTTGTAGTCAGAGGAAAAGTAAGACAAAATATCCAAGAGTGTCAGGTATAGCCACGGAATGGTAAGAAGGACTTAGAGAAGGGGAGTGTGAGTCCTGAGAATTGGGGTCTATTTATAACTCTGTAGAGATTCCACTGTGTGGGCTTGGACACAGTGCTCTGGATTGATGTGGATATCAGTAGCAATACATAAGACCCCTGTTGGCTTCCACCAGCTTTGAAGTATGTTTGAACCAGACTTCTGTGGCTCAGTACATACTGCACTACCTACTCCTGTTCTCCCAGGCAAGCACAGACCTCCCATGTGGAACTGTTAGGTCAAAGCTTTTTCTCCCCGAGACCCAGAGGATGCATAATAAGAGTGCAAGATGCTGGACAGAAAGACTTTTGTGCTGAGAAACTGGACCTGCCTTCTGCCATGAGGTGAGACCTCCTGAGCCTTCCCCTGTCTTCTGCAAGGAGCTGGCAGTCAGAAGTGCTTCAGCACCAGCACTGTGGGGTCTGCACCCAGCCAAATCCATTGTATCCTTCCAAGGTGAGTGGGCTGCACCTCCAGGTACAGCCAAGGTCTGGGAAGTGTTTTGAGGGAAGAGAATCTACCTGGCTGGGCACTCCTGCCCTCAGCTGCCCAGGGCAGTTCTCTGAGTGCAGCAGGGTCTGTTGGGCACACTAAGATATGGCAATTAACCTTCCTGTGTCAATTAGCCAGTACTTGCAAGGAAGTTTCATCACACATGGATACTATGTAGCTGGAAGCTGGAGAGGGTAAAAAAGCCAGTTGCTACCAGGCACATGTGGACAACCAGCGTAACAGGCACCTTCCAACCTGCTGTTTGTGGTTGTGAGGCTGCAATTGGCTTTCTTCTACATGAGTGAGGTTTGACACGAAGGTTTCATTTCACCTGATGGATAAATCATGTTTCCTATAGTAATTTGGATAGATCACGTATCATCCTGACTACATTTTTCAAGGGTGTTAAGTTTGTACCCACAGGTTTTCCACAAGGACCCACTTTTCACTCATATTCCCTATTTGTTAAGTGACAGCAACCAATCTATGCTACATCCAAACTCCTAAGTATTCAGATAAAAAAGATTTACTGGGGAAGGGAGCTTACAGTCTAATTAGCTGATGTTGTTTCTCCTCAAATGGTTTGTACTTATAGATCAAAGGTTCAGGCGAGTTAAATACTGGCTTCCACCACAAAGAGTACCCAGAGCTCAGCTAAAGCCAGTCAAAGCCCAGGCTGCCCAGACCCAGGTTGTATACCCTTTATATCAGCAAATATGAAGATGGAGACCTTAAAACTGTTGCTGTTACTGCTGATCCCAGCTGGAGCAATTTCAGTGTAAGAAATAAGCTCATGTTTAAAGAGATTGTTTTCTAATCCTGGTGTGTTTCAAAATCCTGGGTGAGATTTAGTTAAATCCATGAAGGGAAAAGAGATGAAATTCTAACCTCAGTATCCAGAAAATTCCTAAACCAAAATGGGCATCAAATGATGCTTATCTCCATCTCGCAGACATGCCAACCAACAAATGTGAACACTGCTGTGTATCGCAGGGTGGTGTTGCACACCAAGAAGCTGGGTAACATGTTAGTGTGCCGGGGATGCCTGGTGTTGCACACTGGTAAAGCTGTCCTGGCATGGTAAGTGCCCTTGCTGCCCAGCCTGCCTCGCTCTTATTTTTATCATTACCTTAACACAAGTCTTTTTTCATCTACCATGCCCAGACCATTGAGGTTTGGAGTAGAGGGTATGCAGGGGCCAAACATGTGCTATGTAGGCGAGCAGGTTGCAGGAAGAGGCTGTGTGGGACAGCAATGGGTTCCCTTCCTCCCCACTGGCAACTACAAGCAAAGTCATGATTAATTTGCATCCAGATTACTAGTATTGACAGTCTCAACTGAATTACTGTGTAAGGACAAGGGGCACAAGAAGGAAAATTTCTGATTTTGTGACACAAACCTCCTTCAGAATAGCTGGTGTGAACCAGGCAGTGTTGGCAATGTAAGCACTGGGGGTGAGGATGCTCAAACCTGAGGTGCTCTTGGCACTTTGCCTTGCTCTTCTGTATCTTTCCCAATTAACTTCTGAAGTGCTGTCACTACAGTGGCACCAGTTCAGTAGCTGTGTGGGGGAAATCAGCAGTCCTGATGCAACAGCACAGTAACATGTTTCTGCTAGATTTTCCAAAAGAGACTTCTCAGACTTCACACATGAACATATTCATATATGTGAACAGGTATCATTTCAAGACTCTGGGTTGTGTTCTTCAAAAATGTCCCATTCAATGCCAAAACAATGAAGTAAAGGCTATGGGTTTGCTTTAACTAACCCATTAATGAATTTTTCATCAGCACTTTGTTTCATGTGTTGGAGCTCATGCTTCAGGGGGAGGCTGAGTCATCTAACTAGAATCTTTCGACTGTAATTTTAAAATTTATTGGTAATATCAGTAATTTTGTTTGTTTTCAAAGGATCCAATTGTTTGGGGTTTTTTGCTTATTCAGAATGCTGCTGATTAGCCTCCACTTCTGAAGTAGTTTCATTACTACATGTGTTTAGTGTGTGCAGAGGGTGCTCAGCTTCATTTTATAGGTGCTTGCTATTTCACAGGGCATATGCCACAGACCCTACACAATTTTGCTAATTTTTGGACAAGAAATCTGGCCCGCATGAGAAATACACTTATCTCAGGTAATGTCTATTTTAATGGCCAGTAGTATAGTCCATAAAAATGTCAGAGCTGTGGCATGTGTGAATTATATTCTCATACTGGCCTTGGTCTGCAGGTACAGTCAGAACCTGGTCTTGTGAGTGCCATACGTCGTTCAAAAGGAGACTCTTCTCTTCATGTATACAGCTTCCATGGCTGAAAACTTTCCACTTCCACTTTCCTTTTCCCTCACTGGGAATATTGCAGTAATCCATGACTGCCTGAGAAGATAAGAATGGGTAAGTCCTGGTGCAAATTCCATTAAGCAGTTTTTCAGGATGTCTTTTTCAGCCAACACTGTCCCTTGCCTTCACTTCTTCACCTCCGAAGGCATGATGCTATGGAGAACATTAGAAGGTAATATTTGTGTTAACAGGATTCAAATACCCTCTGGCTTTTTGTCTCAGTTTTGCACTCACATTTAATTGTTCCCAGATTTTTTGCTCCTGACTGTAATTTACTACTGGTGCGAATGTCAAGACGCAGCCATTTAGCTCACTGATTTGTGGGAGCAATGAGGTAATTTTATGCTTAGGTCTTCTCATTTGTACCTGCCAGCAATGCAGGGGCAGTCTTTCCTAATCAGGCATTAAAAGTTCTTCTTGATTAATCTCTGACTCTGTTGGAGCCATTCCAGATTTAAGCCAGTGTAATTCATTTCAGGATCAGACCCATTAAGCATTTTCCAATGAGTAATATACTGTGTCATTCTTCTGCTCTTAAGGATTTCCAAAATCACAGAAGGATTGATGAAGATCTGTGAAATACACTGCTCTTTGACTCAACTGGGACTCTCCCCTTCCCTGAATTTTGGAGATTTGTTCCTAGGTGAAATTTCTTTATTTCAATTTCTTTCTGCATTCAGCTGGAAGCATTAACAAATGTTGAAGTGTGATACTGTCGATCCAGTGCTCTGTGTGGCCAGGCAATCAGGACAGAAATAATTAACACAGAAAGTGGCCTGCCAGGATTCTGCTGAATGAAATTGGGAGGAGTTCAACAACAAAAAGATTTTTTAGCTTACCACTTCTGGGCTACATGTAGCAATAGCCATTTGGAAGGACAACTGCCAGCTTCCATTTCAGATTGCTTGACAGCAGTAACTAGAGCACTAAGAGCATCACTCCATTTCAGTGGGAGATGTTAGCCAGATTTGGGATGCGAAGTATTATTTCCAGACAAGAGAAAAGATCAGACAGAGGATCAGGTGCTGCTCTGATGCAGTGTAAGTTGGTGAATTCCCCTGAACACTGTATGTAATGTGGCATGGAGAGAGTCTCTGCTTTCCAGCCTGACAGGCAGCTGCTGGTGGAGACCCCTTCTCCCCAAGGTGCCTGCTCCTTCCCCACTGCTGCCTCCTGCCACCTCCCTGGCCTTGGGCCTGCCTGTCCTGGCATGCCAGCATGCAGACACGACATGACGGCTGAACTCATGGGCACAGCCATGCACCTTTGCCCCAGCTGTGTCACGGTACCTGTGCCTGTAGGGTGACAAAGGAGAGGGGAGGGACTCCTGCAGCTCTCTGATGACCACTCTCCCCTTCCTCTTTCAGCCAGTTTGAGAGATGGCTGATGCAGCATGAAACAGAACAAATAGTGGCTGTATAGGTTAAGAAATCTTCCTTAGGAGCAGGGACCTCTCCTGCTGGAGAGGTGATGTCAGGTGATAATCCCCTCTCTACCATTGTATTGATTGAGCATCCACAGCCAGGTTAGAGTAATGTATTTGTATGACACTGCTGTCCTTTAGCTCATTTCTCTGGTTTTCCCTCCTATCATGCTTGCAGACCCATCTTGGTACAGCAGGACCCCATGCAGAGGGTAAGGAAATAAGGCAGAACCACAGTGCTTTACTTGTTGTAAACTGGGTATCTATACTAATGAAATTACAGCTGTACAGATGAAAATTATTTTTGTCCTGGCAAGTCCAGAAACTGCTGTGTACCTGTCATGGTCTACAATTAGCTGCCTACATCAGGAATATACTTGGTGCTTTCAGTGTTTTCAGAAACAATTAATGAGTAGATGAAATTAGAAATTCTTCCCGGAGAGGGTGGTGAGGCACTGGAACAGGTTGCCCAGAGAAGCTGTGGATGCCCCATCCCTGGCTGTCTTCAAGGCCAGGCTGGATGAGGCTTTGAGCAACCTGGCCTAGTGGAAGGTGTCCCTGCCCATGGCAGGGGAGTTGGAACTAGATGATCTTTACGGTCCCTTCCAACCCAAACCATTCTATGGTTCTATGATTCTATGAATAGGAGAAAGAAGGGAAGAAAAAAATTAAGAGTAGCAAGCCCCTGAAATGGTTTTCCTCTGGAAGATGTTCAGACTGGTGGGCTGAGAAGCCTGTGGCGAGACCACTCTGCAGTGCTTGCCAGTTTGCATATACAAAGAATTGGACAGCATTTCTTCCAGGATCCCCAGTTGTTCTTTCTCATGCTTAGTGATCCTGAGATGGTTCACTTGTACCTCTGCCACTGGTGTATTTCATTAACAAGCCATTACCCCAAAGTGTTATAGGCCATGACCTAATCTGTAAATCCACAGGACACTTAAAAAGTGCTATGCACTTTTCATGTTTACAGGTAAGTCTTGCCCTTCCTTTACTTTTGCTCTCTGGTTCATCTTGTGGAGCATGAAAATTGTGCTCCTCTGTTTTGAGAACGAGTCATGATGGAGGTCTGAGGAAAGAGGAAGGAGCACTGGGATTTAATCAATTATTAACTGCAGAAAATGGCTGTATTACCTCCTTGTGAGAGTAGTGTTTCTCACTGATTTTACATCCCTTGCTTCCTACCAGACAAACTCTGTCATCTTGGCTTGGAGTTCTGGGAAGCCTTGTATCCTCTTAGATCCAGTCATGGCTTGAGATGGTTTATTACAATAGTGCCACAATTATTATGAAAAATTTGACTTGAGGATTTTCCATTACTTCCATCATGTCTTCTTTTTCAAATTTGTACTGAATATGTGTATTTGATTTTTCTCATGCATCCTGACTTCAAATTTTAAAACTGACTTTGCTTAATTTGACCTTATCTGGCTAATTTATCACAGGTCTGCGTTTCTAAACGATGTTAAATGGAGTACATTTCCTTGTATCTTCCCAAGTAACTATGTGTCCTGCAAAATTCAAACCATTAAAGGTAAGGGTGATAAGAGAAGCTCCAAGAAATGAGTGAACTTAATATAAATATTCATAACCATGTCAATTCCACTTTTTAAACAATTTCTGTAAATGTTAGTTTGCTCTAACGGCTGGTCAGAAGCACAAAGGTTAGGTTAAGCTTCCTCCGTTAATGGTTTGGCTCAATGCACCCAGCAGTATAATGTATTTTATCAGTGAGGAAAATTATATTGGTTTAAGAGGTTTCATGTAACAGTCATATCCTGGCCAAATGTAATTTTGAAAACAATCAGGGCCATTATGGCTCATACAGAAAGAAAGATAAAGACAGATAGCTGTATATGGGTTTTTAATAAGTAATTCACCCTGGGTCTTGAAACATCAGACTGCCAAGTAATATTATTAATGTATAAGCATGTTGGTAAAATCATGTATTCTTTCCCATTGGTTTACTATAGATTTGTTTCTGATGCAAATATCGTGTAAGTGTATTAAATCCAAGCTATGTAAATAGACTATATAGTACATCCATCAAACAGTTGACTTGATTATTCCACACACTAAAGAGCATTTTCTGACATCAGTCTACATTCTGCCTAAATAGAACATTTTTCACCAATGATATTATGCATCATTTACTGTATATTTGATACTTATTGTTCAGCATATTGATCCCCTGTCACTCTGAGAGTTTAGTGATCTTTGCAACTTGTCCTGGCAACCTGGAAGTTACAGGCAGCTGGTTGCCCATGATCTGTAGTAGCCAACCAAGATTTCCTGGACAATGCTGAAATCTTGCCCTGGGCAGGCAGAGTGGAGAGAAGAGTTAAGTGGTGGGTAAGGGTCTGCCAAATTGGTACTTGAAAAGGAAGAAATTACCTTATTTCGATTTTCATATAGATTAGGCTATGACAGGACACAAACATGCTGTGAAGATTATCTGATGTCACTTATTCTTCACCTTTCTGTTTGAAAACAGCATTTTATTAACGAGTTAGGATGAGGACAGACCAGTGCAACAGCAGGACAGGGCGGGATGCGAGGTGCTGGTTCAACACCTATACGGATGCACTGTGCTATGTTGTTTTGTGAGTGCCGGATGCAGAAGCTCTGTGAGCTTCTCTAGCTGAAGTGGCTAAAAAGAAGGGGAGTATCCCAGGAGTGAAGGCCTGGGTTTTTGCGTGCAGGGTCTGCATAGGTGGCAATCCTGCCAAAGGACAATTATATCAATAGCTGAAGGACATGGCTCTAACTATCAGAAAAGTGCCTGCCTGAAAAAACAGGTTCTGTTTTAATATAAATATGTTGAACATTGATCAATTTTAAACATCTATTTCATATACAAAAATGTGGAGATTTTAAAATAAATTTAACTGCAGCTGGAGGGGGGCTGTTGATACTGACTGTTCTGTATCTGTCACAGCACATACATTATTGAACTAGAAAAATACTGGAACCAAGGGTTTTAGAAATAGGAGAAGAATATATTGATTTAATCATTGTATTCATTCAGCAGTTCTTTTATGACATTTTTACAGCATGGAGTGTGGACTGTCTACTTGTCACACACTTTATTCACTGAGCAGATCATGCCTTCACTGTATTTTCCTTTATAAACCCTCTGTGTTCCAGGCTTTTCCCTCTCCAGACCATCAAATTTCTTACCCAGGTTCTCATCCTCTCCCAGCTCAACTACTATAATCTCTTTCTCTCTGTGATGGTTGCAGCCATCCCCCTCAAGCCTATTCTACAATCAGCCACCAACCCCATCCCCTACCTCCTTGTCCTCAGGAGCTGGACACCATCCTGTCCTTGCTCCCCATGAAGGCTTCTCCCCACTAGCTCCCAGACTTAAGGTTCATGCCATCACTGTTCACACTTGGCCACAACATTCCCACCCCAATATACACAGCACAAAGAAGCTTTATAGAAAGGTACTTAAGTCTGCTGGCTTTACTCCTCTCTAAATCTTTGCTTGATTTTCAGGAGTGCTGGAATGCCTGCCGCCCAGCAGAGAGGCTTAGGGGCATGACGGGGGCAGTCCAGCAGGGAAGGGGCTGCACTGAGCTGCTCACAGGAATGGGGAGGAGAGGGGGCAGATTGACATTGTTTTGTAAGAAAAAATTAATTTTCTAGAAAATAGTATTTCAGGGAAATCCAAACTGTTAGCATATTAAGGTCAGACTCAATGAATTATTAGTCAAGGAAAAAATATCTGGGAAGCGACAAATGACAAGAGATTTTGAAAACCTCGAGACAATTCACTCTGACATTTCCAAAAAACTGAACCTGTTGACTCTTTGCTTTGAAATGCATTTCTCAGTTCCAAACTGAACTGAAAGAGGGGAAAAGTATTAAAAGAACCCCAAACTTGAACCAAAATTTTATCTTGAGTTGAATGACAAGATCTGACTGATCTGAACTGGTTTTACCCTTTGGGTTTTTTCAGCCGCAGAACTCAAGCTTCTGTTATTTTCCCAGCTCTACTCAGTGAGCCACTGGTGACATGCACCAGCTATACCGAATGTACAGACTGTTTCTTTCACAGCCTGACCCCTAAACTTCAGTCATCTGTCTCCTCTCCATCCCTGCGTTTTGCCGCCTTCTTAGAACATAACTCCCTCAGATGAAAGTTACAGTCTGATTACCGAAGGACTGCACATTAACTCAAAATCTGGGCCAATATCACTAACACAAAAAAAATTTGCAAGAAGTGTTATTAGCAGTGTCTTGTTGGCTTTGCTTTTCTCAAAGGCATGATCCTATGCTGCTTGTACAGGGACATGGTTTCCCTTCTGCTCCAGGAATTGGCAACCTTAGAGGTGGTGGCAGTCCATGTTTTTAATGAATTCCTGACTCTAGGATTTCAGAATTCTCCAAAAGGCTTCTATGAGTCATTCTGGGGACATCTATGACCCATCATCAAGCAAATAAAGGAAATTCTCATATTTGGGAGCAAAACTGCCCTGACTCTGCATGTTTTGCTTTGAAACTTCTCAGCTGTCATGATGGAGACCTTCTTCCCAGGGGTTATTTGTAAAAGATGGTTTGATTCGGGTGGCATGTGGGTTGTATTCATGTCAGGTAGACCACACAGTACCCTCCATGCAGCAGATCTTTCCCTCTCTCTGCTCCCTTCTCCCATCCTCTGCACAGTGCCCTGGCTGTCCCCTTCATCTCTGCTTCCCAGCTCCTTCCCTCCCAGCCACTGGCTCCATCTTCCAACACTGAAGGGGTTTGCTGGATACACAGCTGTTTTGGGAGGGAGAAAACTGTGTAGCAGCAGCTGTGGCAGAACTTGTAGCAGTGAATTACATGAGGATACACATTATCTGAGCACTTGTTTCAGAGAGGTACAGATTATCTAAAATGTAGCTCTGCATAAGCAGTATGGAAATGACAGCAGCCCAGCATGGCACTGCTGGGTTCATTTACTTGGGCCCTTCCTGGCTGGGACTGGTGTGGGCTGTTCGAGGAGGTGTGTGCGGTGGTCCTGGGGGCTGTGGACAGACAGCAGCCCTGCCTGAACCTCTGCCTGCCCAGCTGGCCCCATGCATGGCCATGGAACCGGGAGCAGCCAGTGTAAGCTCCTCAGAGCAGGAAATGTTTCCTTTACTTATCCATGAAGCATCATGCAGAGCAGCAGCAGTGTATAAATAATAGATGTTTAGAAACACTCAGGGAAAAATCCTCTGCAGAACATACACAATGAAACATTACCAAGGCATCCCTGAGACTGCTGGAGCCACAGGCATGGTAAGCGAAACTGTGATGTCCCCCCATTCATCTCTCTAACAGTCACCACTCTCTGCTTTACATAGCTGTTTACTTTTCAGGCATCTTATGCCACAGCATTAAGACATGACAGGGTGTGCTTCACTGGGACATTAATAATACATTGGGTGCATTGTGAATGCAAAGGCTGAGTGACTTCGATAGCCCAAGAAATGTATTCATGCTCCAGGAAACCACATCAGAGAGCGTGTAATTCAAGCTTTATTTTGTCATTTTATTAATGACACAAGTTACATGATATTATATGTGTTGTTGTCTAATGGCATGCATAGGAAATGAGGGGACAGTGAGCCCACAGGCAAAGTTGGGCAGATTGGCTTCTGTCTTGTGTGTGTGAGGATGGCAACTTTAGTTAGAGAATTTTTAACTGACTGCATATGCTTTGGGGGAAACACAGAATGGTTTGGGTTGGAAGGGACCTTAAAGACCATCTAGTCCCAACCCCCCTGCCATGGGCAGGGACACCTTCCACTAGACCAGGTTGCTCAAAGCCTCATCCAGCCTGGCCTTGAAGACAGCCAGGGATGGGGCATCCACAGCTTCTCTGGGCAACCTGTGCTAGTGTTTCACCATCCTCTCTGGGGAGAATTTCTTCCTGATATCTAATCTAAATCTCCCCACTTTCAGTTTAAACCCGTTACCCCTTGTCCTGGCACTACAGGCCCTTGTAAAAAGTCCCCCTCCAGCTTTTCTGTAGGCCCCTTCAGGTACTGGAAGGCTGCTATAAGATGCCCCCAGAGCCTTCTATTTTCCAGGCTGAACAACCCCAACTTTCTCAGCCTTTCTTCATAGCAGAGGTGCTCCACCCTCTGATCATATTTGTGGCCTCCTCTGGACTTGCTCAAACCACTCAATATCCATCTTATGTTGAGAGCTCCAGAGCTGGACACAGTACTCCAGGTGGGGTCTCACACCAGAGCAGAGAGAGAGGATCACCTCCTTTGACCTGCTGGTCACACCTCTCTTGAAAGAGAGAAGCTGTATCCCGCACAGCATACAGTTGGCTTTCTGGGCTGCCAGCACACACTGCCGGTTCATGTTCAGCTCTTCATCCACCCGTACCCCCAAGTCCTTCTCGTCAGGGCTGCTCTCTATCCATTCTCCGCCCAGCCTGTACTTGTGTTTGGGATTGCCTTGACCCATGTGCAGGATCTTGCACTTGCCTTTGTTGAACTTCATGAGGCGGGCACAGGCCCACCTCTCCAGCCTGTCCAGGTCCCTCTGGATGGCATCCCTTCCCTCCCGTGTGTCGACCGCACCACACAGCTCGGTGTCGTCGGCAAACTTGCTGAGGGTGCACTCAATCCCATCATCCATGTCACTGACAAAGTTGTTAAACAGCACCGGTCCCAATACTGGCCCCTGAGGAATGCCACTCATCACTGCTTTCCACTCAGACATGAAGCCTTTGACCACAACTCTGAGGGTGACCACCAAGCCAGTTCCTTATCCACTGAGTGGCCCATCTGTCAAATCCATGTCTGTCCAATTCAGAGACAAGGATGTCATGCAGGATGGTGTCAAATGCTTTTCTCAAGTCCAGGTAGGTGACATTGGTTGCTCCTCCTTTATCCATCAAGGCTATGACCCCACTGTAGAAGACCACCAAATTTTTCAGGCATGATCTGCCCTTGGTGAAGCCATGTTGGCTGTCCCCAATCAGTCACTTCCTCATTTTTCATCTGCTTTAGCATCATTTCCAGGAGGATCTGTGCCAAGATCTTGCCAGAGAGAAAGGTAAGACTGACTGGCCTGTACTACCCCAGATCTTCCTTTTTTCCCTTTTTAAAGATGGGGGTTATGTTTCCCCTTTTCAGTCAGTGGGAACTTCACCAGACCACCATGACTTCTTGAATACGATGAGGTACTGATAGAAATTTTGCAACCTCATCCGCTATTTCTTTCTGGACCTGTGTATGTATTTCATCCGGTCCCATGGACTTGTGTTCTCGAACCTGATCCTTTCCAACTGTGGGTAGTGCTCCATTCTCCCAGTCCTGCCCCTGCATTCCATGACTCAGGGGCTATGGTTTGCACCCTTTGCAGTGAAGACTAAGGCAAAAAAATCACTGAGCACCTTGGCCTTCTTCATCCCCTGGGAAACCAGCTCTCCTGTTTCCTTCCACAGAGGGCCCACATTTTCCCTGATCTTCCTTTTATCACCCATTTACCTATAGAAGCTCTTCTTGTTGCCCTTGATATCCCTGGCCAAGTTTAATTATGTCAGGACTTCTGCTTTCCTAACCTGATCCCTGACCTCTCAGACAATTTCTCTGTATTCCTCTCAGGCTACCTGTCCCTGCTTCCACCCGCTATAGGCTTCCTTTCTATGCCTCTGTTCATCCAGGAGCTGCTTGTTTATCCACACAGGCCTCCTGGCGTTTTTACCCAACTTCCTCTTCATTGGGATGCACAGCTCCTGAGCTTGTAGGATAATATCCCTGAATACTCTCCAGCTTTCTTGGGCCCCTCTTCCCTCCAGGGCTTCATCCCTTGGAACTCTGCCAATCAGTTCCCTGAAGGGCCCAAAGTCTCCTCTCCTGATGCCCAGGGTAGCGAGCTTGCTGCGCACCCTCCTCACCTCCGTAAGGATCTCAACCTCCACCATTCCATGGTCGCTGCAGCCAAGGCTGCACTTGAGGGTCACATTCCCCACCAGCCCCTCCCTGTTGGGGAGAACAAGGTCCAGCATGGCACCCCTCCTCGTCGGCTCCTCTGTCACCTTG